>NC_135974.1:397242-424591 GCF_053455715.1 Rhinoraja longicauda
TGTGCTTATTCTCATTCACAACCCTTCTTCATTGTAAATGAGGCGGCTGGGCTATAAATCACCTGCTCTGCAGAGCAAGCAGCATCAGACCATCAACACTGAAGATTCAGTGAGAATATTCTCTGTTTTCTGCCAGCTTTGCGACCTTTAAAAGCCCTGGGCAGCATCTTACTCACAACCATTCCCTTCGTTTCCTTTAATTGAGTTGAGAGCTACACCATGAAGACAGGCCCTTGGCCCACCGAGTCCACGCCGACCATCCCTCCACACTAGTTCTGTGTTATCCCAGTTTCTCATCCAACCCTTACACACTAGGGGCAATTTACAGAGGGGCAATTAACCTACAAACACACATGTCTTTGGGAAGTGGGAGGAAACCGGAGCATCCGGAAGAAATCCATGGGGTCATAGCTGTAAGGCAGCAGCTTCATTTGGTTAGTTTAGAGATACAACGTGGAATCAGGCCCTTCAGCCCATTGAGTTTACGCTGACCAATGATGAAACTGTACACTAGTTACATAGAAACATAGACACACAGCAAATAGGTGCAGCAGGAGGCCAATTGGCCCTTCGAGCCAGCACCGCCATTCATATAACATATAACATATAACAACTACAGCATGGAAACAGGCCTGTCCGGCCCTACCAGTCCACGCCGACCATTCTCCCTGACCTAGTCTCATCTACCTACACTCAGACCATAACCCTCTAATCCCCTCTTATCCATATACCTATCCAATTTACTCTTAAATAATAAAATCGAGCCAGCCTCCACCACTTCCACCGGAAGCCCATTCCATACAGCCACAACCCTCTGAGTAAAGAAGTTCCCCCTCATGTTACCCCTAAACCTTTGTCCCTCAATTCTGAAGCTATGTCCCCTTGTTGGAATCTTCCCCACTCTCAAAGGGAAAAGCCTACCCACGTCAACTCTGTCCGTCCCTCTCAAAATTTTAAAAACCTCTATCAAGTCCCCCCTCAACCTTCTACACTCCAAAGAATAAAGACCCAACCTGTTCAACCTCTCTCTGTAGCCTAAGTGCTGAAACCCAGGCAACATTCTAGTAAATCTCCTCTGTACCCTCTCCATTTTGTCGACATCCTTCCTATAATTTGGCGACCAGAACTGCACACCATACTCCAGATTCGGCCTCACCAATGCCCTGTACAATTTCAACATTACATCCCAACTTCTATACTCGATGCTCTGATTTATAAAGGCAAGCATACCAAACGCCTTCTTCACCACCCTATCCACATGAGATTCCACCTTCAGGGAACAATGCACAGTTATTCCCAGATCCCTCTGTTCCACTGCATTCCTCAATTCCCTACCATTTACCCTGTACGTCCTATTTTGATTTGTCCTACCAAAATGCAGCACCTCACACTTATCAGCATTAAACTCCATCTGCCATCTTTCAGCCCACCCTTCCAAAAGGCCCAAGTCTCTCTGTAGACTTTGAAAATCTACCTCACTATCAACTACTCCACCTATCTTAGTATCATCTGCATATTTACTAATCCAATTTGCCACACCATCATCCAGATCATTAATGTAAATGACAAACAACAGTGGACCCAACACAGATCCTTGGGGTACTCCACTAGACACTGGCCTCCAACCTGACATACAATTGTCAACCGTTACCCTCTGGTATCTCCCATTCAGCCATTGTTGAATCCATCTTGCAACCTCACTATTAATACCCAACGATTTAACCTTCATTGTGATTTAACGATTCATTGTGATCTTGCCTGATGATCCACAATCAGTAACCCCTGCCTGCCTTCTCCCCATATCCCTTGATTCCACTAGCCCCTAGAGCTCTATCTAACTCACTTTTAAATTCATCCAGTGAATTGGCCTCCACTGCTTTCTGTGGCGGAGAATTCCACAAATTCACAACTCTCTGGGTGGAAAAGTTTTTCTCACCTCACCTTTGCACTACGGACAATTTTACCAAAGCCAATTAACCTACAAACCTGCATGACTTTGGGATGTGGGAGGAAGCCAGAGTACCCAGAGAAAACCCACGCAGTCACAGGGAGAACGTACAAACTCCTCCGTCCAGCAGTACCTGTGGTCAGGATTGATCCCTGGTCTCTGGCACAGTGAGGCAGTGCGCCACCATGCCCCTTCATCCTACGTACGTTACATACAAAGTGCGGCAGGACCTAGGCATGGAGCACCCTAAGCAGAAGCAACCAAAGCCAGATTAGTGCTGATAGGAGCTGAGGAAGTTAAAGCTGGTCATTGTGATCACTGCAGGGAGGAGATGTGGTGAGGGTCGGGCTGGATCAGTGAGGGTGGTAAAGGTTACGGGGAGAAGGCAGGAGAATGGGGTCGAACGATCAGCCAAGATTGCATGGTGGAGCAGACTCGATGGGCCGAATGGCCTCATTCTGCTCCTATGTCTAATGGCACGGAGTCCGACTGACTCCCACAGCTTTCCAGGCTACTTCTTACCACCCTGCTTCCTATACCCCTCTCCCAATTCTTACATCCATGCCACATCTGTGCCCAAGATGAGGTGTTTATACCAGGACATCCGGAATGTCCTCATTCTGTAGGGAAAGGGGGTTCCCCTCTCCCATCATAGATGAGGCCCTTACAAGAATATCCTCAGTACCCCGCAGCTCCGCCCTTGCTCCCCCTCCCCTAAATCACAACAGGGCACAGTCCCCCTAGTCCTCACCTTTCACCCCACCAGCCGTCACGTACAGCACATAATCCTCCAACACCTTCGCCACTTCCAACAGGGTCCCACCACAAACCACATCGTCCCATCTCCGCAGAGACCGTTCCCTCTGCAACTCTCTGGTTAACTCGACTCTTCCCACTCAAATGTAATACGTGCGAGAGTGTAGGTCCAGAGGTCATAGCCACAGAATTAAAGACGTTCTTTCAGCAAGTAGATGAGTAGAAATTTCTTTAGTCAGAGGGCAATGAATCTGTGGGATTCTTTAGTCAGAGGGCAATGAATCTGTGGGATTCTTTAGTCAGAGGGCGATGAATCTGTGGAATTCTTTTGCTACAGAAGGCTGTGATTGTTTTTAAGGCAGATATAGAAGGATTCTTGATTAGTACAGGTGTCAGAGAGAGGTTATGGGGAGAAGGCAGGAAAATGGGTTTAGGAGGGAGAGATAGATCAGCCATGATTGAATGGCGGAATAGACTTAATGGGCTGAATGGCCTAATTCTACTCCTTTCACTTATGACCTCCCCAGGTAATTTCCCCTGCAACTGCAGGAGATGCAACACCTGTCCCTATACCTCCCCCCTCGACTCCATCCAAGGACCCCACCAGTCATTTCAGGTGAGGCAGAGGTTCACTTGCACCCTCCTCCAATCTCATCTACTGTTCCAGGTCTCCTGTCTATCGGTGAGACCAAGTGCAGGCTCAGCGATTGTTTCACTGAACACCTCCACTCAGTCCACCTAAACCTACCTGATCTCCCGGTTGTTCTGCACTTTAACTCCCCCTCCCATTCCCAATCTGACCTCCTCCATTGTCAGAGTCAGGCCCAGCACAAACTGGAGGAACAGCACCTGATATTTTTCGCTTGGGCAGCTTGCACCCCAGCGGGGTTGTTAGTGAACATTGTTACGAACATCCCAATCTTCGTGAACATTGACTTCTCTAACTTCAAATAATCCTTACAATCCCTCTCTCTTTATCCCCTCCCATTCCCAGTACTCCAGCCAGTCTGACTGTCCTCATTTACATTTTATCTGTTTGCTTCGTTTTCACCTTCTCCGAGCTAACAATAATCTATTCTACATTTCCTTGATCTCCATCCCCCTTGTCTCGTTTTCACACCTTATCTCTGTATCTCCCTCTCCCCTGACATCAGTCGGAAGGGTCTTGACCCGAAACGTCCACCCATTCCTTCTCTCCAGAGATGCTGCCTGTCCCGCTGCGTTACTCCAGCACTTTGTGTCTAGCTTTGATTAAACCAGCATCTGCAGTTCCTTCCTGCAACCCTCTCATTGGGGCTCACACCGCTGCACCAACACTGCCATCCAATGGTAGATGCCCAGTACTGCAAGCAAGCTTGTCTATGTGCAGGAATAGGAATATTAATTGTCACGTGACTAGGCACAGATCCTTTGCTTGCATACCCAATGTGTACAAATACAGCGCTGACAAAGTTACACCCCCAACAATCCCCCCACGCCAGGTCCCCATTGGCCTTTGTTCCACCCACCCCCCACATTGTCCATTGTTCTTCCCCTCCCCCCCTCACGGAGGTCCTCCACGCTCTCGTCAACCGCGTGTCGACCCGCGAGGTTTCGCCGCCGCTGCCCCGAGACTTCACCACCATCGTCATGGGGCTTCACCTTTACACCAAGACCTCACTGCTGTCGACACCCCACCTCACGCCTCCGTGGTGCCAACCCGGGCCCCAGCCTTGACCCGTCAGGAAGCCTGCTGGTCACGCGGCCCCGATAGGAAGCCTGCTGGTCACGCGGCCCCACCTGCTGGTCACGCGGCACCACCTGCTGGTCACACGGCCCCGCCTGCTGGTCACGCGGCCCCACCTGCTGGTCATGCAGCCCCACCTGCTGGTCATGCGGCCCCACCTGCTGGTCACGCGGCACCACCTGCTGGTCACTCGGCCCCACCTGCTGGTCACACGGCCCCACCTACTGGTCACGCGGCCCCACCTGCTGGTCACACGGCCCCACCTACTGGTCATGCGGCCCATTGGGAAGTGTTGGAGTAACTCAGTGGTTCAGGCAGCATCTCTGGAGAAAAGGAATAGGTGACGTTTCGGGTCTGAAAAGAGGTTCTGACCCAGAAAATTACTTATTCCTTTTCTCCACAGATGCTGCCTGACCCACTGAGTTACTCCAGCACTCTGTGTCTATCTTCAGCGAGCTTATCTATTCTTAGTATTCAGAGATACAGCATGGAACAGGCTCTTCGGCCCATTCAGTCCATGACGACCAACAATCTCCCATTCACACTGGTTCTAGTTTATCCCACTTTCCCCATCCACCCTACACACTGGGGCCAATTAATCTGCAAACCTATACGTCTTTGGGATGTGGGAGGAAACCGGAGCACCCAGAGAAAACTCACATGGTCATAGAGAGAACGTGCAAACTCCACACAGACAGCACCCGAGGTCAGGATCAAGCCCGGGTCTGGCGCTGTGAGACAGTGGTTCTACCTGCTGACTGGGAGCTCACACTGCACGTGGCAATGAACTAAATTAAACTAAGTGTAGGCAAACCTTGAGGAGATTCTGCAGTGAAACTTAACTAAACCGGGCTCTGGGACAAAAGCAACATCACAGAGCGATACGCTGCAGATGAACTGGAATTGTCCTTTAGACATCTTCTCAGTTTGTAGTGAAGGGAATATCACACTCCCTCCAGTCCCCGTGCTCTCAATACACAGTGGAAACATAGAAACATAGAAAGTAGGTGCAGGAGGAGGCCATTTGGCCCTTCGAGCCAGCACCGCCATTCAATATGATCATGGCTAATCATCCCAAATCAGTACCCCGTTCCTGCTTTTTCCCCAGATCCCTTGATTCCGTTAGCCCAAAGGGCTAAATCTAACTCTTTCTTGAAAACATCCCGTGAATCGGCCTCCACTGACTTCTATGGCAGAGAATTCCACAGATTCACAACTTTCTGGCTAAAAATGTTTTGTTCTCATCTCAGTCCTAAATGGGCTACCCCTTATTCTTAAGCAACCCCTGGTTCTGGACTCCCCTAACATCTGGAACATTTTTGCATCTAGCCCTTAAGAAATGTATATGTTTTTGTAAGATGCCCTCTCATCTTTCTAAATTCCAGTGAATATAAGCCCAATCGATCCATTCTATCATTATATGTCAGTCCCGCCATCCCAGGAATTAACCTGGTGAACCTACGCTGCACTCCCTCAATAGCAATAATGTCCTTCCTCAAATTAGGAGACTAAAACTGCCCAGATGCGGTCTCACTTGGGCCCTGTACAACTGCAGTAGGACCTCCTTGCTCCTATACACAAATCTTCTTGCAATGAAGGCCAACATGCCATTTGCTTTCTTCACTGCCTGCTGTACCTGCACGCCTACTTTCAGTGACTGATGTACAAGGACACCCAGGTCTCGTTGCACCTCCCCTTTTCCTAATCTGACAACATTCAGATAATAATCTGCCTTCCTGTTCTTGGCACCAAAGTGGATAACCTCACATTTATCCACATTACACTGCATCTGCCATGCATCTGCCCACTCACCCAACCTGTCCAAGTCACCCTGCAGTCTCATAGCATCCTCCTTGCAGCTCGCACTGCCACCCAGCTTTGTGTCATCCGCAAACTTGGGGATGTTACATTGAATTCCTTCGTCTAAATCGTTTTATAAGTATTGTAAATATATATCTAAATGGGAGATACAAATATGATGGAGGGTGGAGATTGGCGGAAGGAGGAGGGACTGTGTCAGGGGTGGGGGAATGGAAAGAAGGATTACAGATTGGAACCAACATGTGGGGGAAAGGGTGCACCAGGCAGGAACATTAAAGGCAGCAAAAGTTTCCGTTGATCCACGGATTTGCTGCAAACCTCTGTTTGGGATGTAAGAACGTAGAGTGTGTGGAGTCAAGGCTCTTACAGCAGCAGAGCTGGCAGATTGCCTGATCTCTTGCCGTACCATCTCCCTCCTCGCTCTCCACTCTTTGACAATGACCTCCACATGCCTCTGACTGAAGCTGCAACTTACAGGTGGGCCAATATATATATAAACAACTGGGGTCCCAGCACCGAGCCTTGCGGCACCCCACTAGTCACTGCCTGCCATTCTGAAAAGGACCCGTTAATTCCTACTCTTTGCTTCCTGGTCTGCCAACCAGTTCTCTATCCATGTCAATACCCAACCCCCAATACCATGTGCTCTAAATTTGCTCACTAATCTCTTGTGTGGGACCTTGTCAAAGGCTTTTTGAAAGTCCAGATACACCACATCCACTGGCTCTCCCTTGTCCATTACACTTGTTACATCCTCAAGAAATTCCAGAAGATTAGTCAAGCAATATTTCCCCTTCATAAATCCATGCTGACTTTGACCAATTCCATCACTGCTATCCAAATGCACTGCTGATACATCTTTAATAATCGACTCAAGCATCTTCCCCACTACCAATGTCAGGCTAACTGGTCTATAATTCCCCATTTTCTCTCTCCCTCCTTTCTTAAAAAGTGAAGTTACATTGGCTACCCTCCAGTCCACAGGAACTGATCCAAAGTCGAGAGAACATTGGAAAATGATCACCAATGCATCCACGATGTCTAGGGCCACCTCTGGGATGCAGACCATCAGGCCCTGAGGATTTATCTGCCTTCAGTCCCAACAGTTCACCGAACACCATTTCCTGACTAATGTGGATTCCCTTCAGTTCCTCCCTCCCACTAGATCCTTGGTCCCCTCATATTTCGGGGAGATTGTGTCTTCCTTAGGAAAGACAGAACCAAAGTACTTGTTTAACGGTCTGCCATTTCCTTGTTTCCCATTATAAATTCACCTGTTTCTGACTGTAAGGGACCTACATTTGTCTTCACTCCAGTATTTTGTGTCTCACCCATTCCTTCTCTACTGAGATGCTGCCTGACCTGCTGAGTTACTCCAGCAGTTTGTGTCCACCTTCAATTTGAACCAGCATCTGCAGTTATTTTCCTACACTTTTCCTCTTCAAATATCTATAGGTTTTTACAGTCATTTTTTATATTCCCCGCAAGCTTTCTTTCTTGCTCTATTTTCCCCTTCTTAATTAACCCCTTTGTCCTCCTCCGCTGCTGAATTCTAAATTGCTCCCAGTCCTCTGGTTTGCTGCTTCCTCTGGTTTGCTGCTTCCTCTGGTTTGCTGCTTCCTCTGGTTTGCTGCTTCCTCTGGTTTGCTGCTTCCTCTGGTTTGCTGCTTCCTCTGGTTTGCTGCTTCCTCTGGCCAATTTGTGTGCCTCTTCCTTAGCTTTAACACTCTCCCTAATTTCCCTCGTTAGCCACGGTTGAGCCGCCTTCCCTGTTTTATTTTTTGAACAATTATTGTAATTCATCCATGTGATCTTTAAATCTTCGCCTTTGCATCTCCACCGTCAACCCTTTAAGTATAAATTGCCAGTCTATCCTAGCCCATTCCCATCTTGTGCCATCAAAGTTTCCTTTCTTTAAGTTCAGGACCCTCGTCTCTGAATTAACCGTGTCACTCTCCATCCTAATGCAGAATTCCACCATATTATGGTCACTGTTGCCCAAGGGGCTTTGCACAACAAGATTGCTAACTAATCCTTCCTCATTCAACAATAGCCAGTCTAGGATGGCCTGTCCTCTAGTTGGTTCCCATGGGGTATACACTTCCTGCTGGTCAGGGTTGTTCCCGGGAGTACAGCGGAGGTGGGGGTGAATGCTGCTGGAGATTGTGTGGTCCAGCATGGCCACTGTGTGGTGGACAGGGGGCAGTCCCATGTCGTCATTGGAGAAGAGGGATGCCCGATGCACACCCTGTACCATCCTCTGTGACACCTTGCCTTGAGTAGTTGGGATGGCACAGTGGCCCAGCGGATAGTGCTGCTGCCTCACAGCACTACAGACCCAAGTACAGCCTCCACCGCAGTTCTGTATGTGCGGAGTTTGCACGTTCCTCCCACAAAGATGTGTGGGTTTGCAGGTTGATTGGCCCTCTGTAAATGGCCCCTAGAGTGTAGGCAACGGATGAGGGAGTGGGATAAATGAAGCTAGTGTGAATGGTAGGCATGGACTCAGTGGGCTGAAGGGCCTTTCAATCAATGGAGTTGGTCTTCAGACTGATTGTGGTGAGGAGGAAGAACATTGGATGAGAGATGGGGGCGGGACAATGCCTGGCAGACTGAAGAAGGGTCCCAACCCGAAGCGTCACCCATTCCTGCTCTCCAGAGATACTGCCTGACCCGCTGAGTTACTCCAGCACACTGTGTCTTTCCCTGCTAAGTGATAGGTGGATACAGGCAAGGTGTAAAAGCTTGATACGGGTTGTAATAATGGTTAGTTCTCAAAACTACTGATTTTCCATTGAAGCATGCCAGGGCCATGGTAGCAGAGACTGCCTGGCCCAGCATGGTTCACATTTCCACACAGTCCCCAATGACCTGTACAGGCCTGGCACTGACCATCGCCGCGGCAATAGACTCGCACGGCATGTCCATGTCGGCATGCCACGGCACAGTCATCACGGCACGGTGACCACGGCACGGTGACCACAGCACGGTCACCACGGCACGGTCACCACGGCACGGTGACCACGGCACGGTGACCACGGCACGGTGACCACGGCACGGTGACCACAGCACGGTCACCACGGCACGGTGACCAGGGCAGAGAGCCCCCCAGTGGGGGTCCCTCTACGCAGGGATTCTGCCCCTCTCCATCTGGGGTGGGGGGTACTGCACCGGGGAGTCCCCTGCAACCTGTTCCTCTCGCGGTTCACAGACTCGCCAGCCGCCTGCCACTTTTGCGGGCTGGACGAATCTGTGTACCACGTGTACATGGAGTGTGTGAGGTTGCAGCCCCTGTTCCAATATCTAAAGGGACTGCACCTTGCCTTCTGGCTGCACTTCTCACCCCCACCCTCATCTTTGGACACCCTGTGCGTAGAGGAGAGGGTGGGGCTGAAGATGTCCTGGGCCTGGCGGAGCTGGCCATCCACGAGGGTTACCTCCACACCCGGGCACCCTGGGGGATTTCCGGGACCTCAGTAAGATGGGGCAATGTGGATTTGGGAACATTTGTTTTGCTTGTAATGTGGTGGTGGCTTTATATTGTTTTGTGTTGCACAAAGCATTTTTGTAAATAATCGATTTAAATTATTTTTGGTTAAAAACAAACAGTGGTGCTGGCACAGTGACCATGGCTGTCACGGTGCCCACAGTGACCATGGCTGTCACGGTGCCCACGGTTGGCACGGTAACCATGGCTGTCACGGTGCCCACAGTGACCATGGCTGTCACGGTGCCCACGGTTGGCACAGTGACCATGGCTGTCACGGTGCCCACAGTGACCATGGCTGTCACGGTGCCCACGGTGACCAGGGTTGGTACGGTAACCATGGCTGTCACGGTGCCCACAGTGACCATGGTTGTCACAGTGCCCACAGTGACCAGGGTTGGCACGGTGACCATGGGTTGTCATGGTGCCCACAGTGACCATGGTTGTCACGGTGCCCACAGTAACCAAGGTTGGCACAGTGCCCATGGTGTCCAGGGTTGGCACGGTAACCATGGCTGTCACGGTGCCCACGGTAACCATGGTTGTTACAGTGCCTACAGTGCCCATGGCTGTCACGGTGCCCACCGTAACCATGGCTGTCACAGTGCCCATGGTGTCCAGGGTTGGCACAGTGCCCACGGTAACCATGGCTGTCACGGTGCCCACGGTGCCCATGGTTGTCACGGCGCCCACAGTGCCCACGGTGTCCAGGGTTGGCACGGTAACCATGGCTGTCACGGTGCCCTCGGTAACCATGGCTGTCACGGTGCCCACAGTGCCCATGGCTGTCACGGCACCCACAGTGCCCACGGTTGTCACGGTGGCACCACCACCGCGGGATGTGTAACCTGTCACAGACCAGGGCTCTGCTCTGCGGCCACTAACCAACTGTTGCCGGTCTTTCCCCAGATGGCAGGCCTGGAGCGCGGTGAGAATCTGGCGTACGACACCACCGCCCGGCACCCGATGGACAGCCGCACAGTGATGCCACACCACCGTATGCCCGTCATTGGCCACGCACAGCTGGCCGCTCAGATGGGCATGAACCTGGGGCGTGGTGGCATGCATGCTCACGGCTCACCCTCGCCACCCGGCAGCAAGTCTGCCACACCATCACCCTCCAGCTCGGCGCACGAAGAGGAAGCTGATGCCCTTGCCAAGGTACCGCTCACCCCAACCCCGTCCGCCCATCCCATCCCATTCCCCCCATCCCCTCCCCTCCCCTCCCCTTCCCAGCACCCTCCCCCCCAGCACCCTCCCCTCCCCTCCCCTTCCCAGCACCCTCCCCTCCCCTCCCCTTCCCAGCACCCTCCCCCCAGCACCCTCCCCTCCCCTTCCCAGCACCCTCCCCTCCCCTTCCCAGCACCCTCCCCTCCCCTCCCCTTCCCAGCACCCTCCCCTCCCAGCACCCTCCCCTCCCAGCACCCTCCCATCCCCTCCCCTCCCCCCGCCAGCACCCTCCCCTTCCCAGCACCCTCCCCTCCCAGCACCCTCCCGTCCCCTCCCCCCGCCAGCACCCTCTCCCCCAGCACCCTCCCGTCGCCTCCCCTCCCCCCGCCAGCACCCTCCCCTCCCCAGCACCAAACCAGAGCACCCGGAGGAACCCACAGTGCGAAGGTGCAAACTCCACACAGACAGCACCGAGGTGAGGATCGAACCCGGGTCCCAGGCGCTGTGAAGCCGTGCCCCCCCTAATTTACTGTTCTGTGCGAGGTGACTTTGAACAAGGTGACAGACTGCAAGATCCACCCTCATGTAGAATCTGTACTTGCTGTGGTGGCCTGGCACCCCTCCCCCCTGTACCCCTGTACCCTGTACCCCTCCACCCTGTAACCCCTCCACCCCTGTACCCCTGTACCCTGTACCCCTCCACCCTGTAACCCCTCCACCCCTCCCCCCTGTACCCCTCCCCCCTGTAACCCCTCCACCCCTGTACCCCTGTACCCTGTACCCCTCCACCCCTCCCCCTGTACCCCTCCCCCCTGTACCCCTCCCCCCTGTACCCTGTAACCCTCCACCCTGTAACCCCTCCCCCCTGTACCCTGTAACCTCTCCACCATGTAACCCCTCCCCCCTGTACCCCTCCCCTGTACCCTTCCCCCCTGTAACCCTGTAACCCCTCCCCCCTGTACCCTGTAACCCCTCCACCATGTAACCCCTCCCCCTGTACCCCTCCCCCTGTACCCCTCCACCCTGTACCCCTGTATCCCTGTACCCCTCCACCCTGTACACCTGTACCCCTCCACCCTGTACCCCTGTACCCCTCCACCCTGTACCCCTCCACCCTGTACCCCTCCACCCTGTACCCCTGTACCCCTCCACCCTGTACCCCTGTATCCCTGTACCCCTCCACCTGTACCCCTGTACCCTGTACCCTCCACCCTGTACCCCTCCACCCTGTACCCCTCCACCCTGTACCCCTGTACCCCTCCACCCTGTACCCCTGTACCCCTGTACCCCTCCACCCTGTACCCCTCCACCCTGTACCCCTCCACCCTGTACCCCTCCACCCTGTACCCCTGTATCCCTGTACCCTCCACCCTGTACCCCTCCACCCTGTGCCCCTCCACCCTGTACCCCTGTATCCCTGTACCCCTCCACCCTGTACCCCTCCACCCTGTACCCCTGTACCCCTCCACCCTGTACCCCTCCACCCTGTACCTCTGTACCCTGTACCCCTCCACCCTGTACCCCTGTACCCCTGTACCCCTGTACCCCTCCACCCTGTACCCCTGTACCCCTGTACCCTGTACCCCTCCACCCTGTACCCCTGTACCCCTCCACCCTGTACCCCTGTACCCCTCCACCCTGTACCCCTGTACCCCTCCACCCTGTACCCCTCCACCCTGTACCCCTGTACCCTGTGCCCCTCCACCCTGTACCCCTCCACCCTGTACCCCTGTACCCCTCCACCCTGTACCCTGTACCCCTCCACCCTGTACCCCTGTATCCCTGTACCCCTCCACCCTGTACCCCTCCACCCTGTACCCCTGTATCCCTGTACCCCTCCACCCTGTACCCCTCCACCCTGTACCCCTGTACCCCTCCACCCTGTACCCCTCCACCCTGTACCCCTGTATCCCTGTACCCCTCCACCCTGTACCCCTCCACCCTGTACCCCTGTATCCCTGTACCCCTCCACCCTGTACCCCTCCACCCTGTACCCCTGTACCCCTCCACCCTGTACCCCTCCACCCTGTACCCCTGTATCCCTGTACCCCTCCACCCTGTACCCCTCCACCCTGTACCCCTCCACCCTGTACCCCTGTATCCCTGTACCCCTCCACCCTGTACCCCTGTACCCCTCCACCCTGTACCCCTGTACCCTGTACCCTCCACCCTGTACCCCTCCATCCTGTGCCCCTCCACCCTGTACCCCTGTACCCCTGTATCCCTGTACCCCTCCACCCTGTACCCCTCCACCCTGTACCCCTCCACCCTGTACCCCTGTACCCCTCCACCCTGTACCCCTCCACCCTGTACCCCTGTACCCCTCCACCCTGTACCCCTCCACCCTGTACCCCTGTACCCCTCCACCCTGTACCCCTGTACCCCTGTACCCCTCCACCCTGTACCCCTGTACCCCTGTACCCCTCCACCCTGTACCCCTGTACCCCTCCACCCTGTACCCCTGTACCCCTCCACCCTGTACCCCTCCACCCTGTACCCCTCCACCCTGTACCCTGTACCTCTCCACCCTGTACCCCTCCACCCTGTACCCTGTACCCCTCCACCCTGTACCCCTGTATCCCTCCACCCTGTACCCTGTACCCCTCCACCCTGTACCCTGTACCCCTCCACCCTGTACCCTGTACCCCTCCACCCTGTACCCCTCCACCCTGTACCCCTCCACCCTGTACCCCTCCACCCTGTACCCCTGTATCCCTGTACCCCTCCACCCTGTACCCTGTACCCCTCCACCCTGTACCCCTCCACCCTGTACCCCTCCACCCTGTACCCTGTACCCCTCCACCCTGTACCCCTGTATCCCTGTACCCCTCCACCCTGTACCCTGTACCTCTCCACCCTGTACCCCTCCACCCTGTACCCTGTACCCCTCCACCCTGTACCCCTGTATCCCTGTACCCCTCCACCCTGTACCCTGTACCCCTCCACTCTGTACCCTGTACCCCTCCACCCTGTACCCCTGTATCCCTGTACCCCTCCACCCTGTACCCCTCCACCCTGTACCCCTGTATCCCTGTACCCCTCCACCCTGTACCCCTCTACCCTGTACCCCTCCACCCTGTACCCCTGTACCCTGTACCCCTCCACCCTGTACCCCTGTACCCTGTACCCCTCCACCCTGTACCCTGTACCCCTGTACCCTGTACCCCTCCACCCTGTACCCTGTACCCCTCCACCCTGTACCCCTGTACCCTGTACCCCTCCACCCTGTACCCCTGTACCCCTGTACCCCTCCACCCTGTACCCCTGTACCCTGTACCTCTCCACTGTGTAGCTCCAGGGCACCCACCCACCCAGCCACCACGGTGAGAGATAGTCCTGGGCGAGTAGACACAAAATGCTGGAGTAACTCAGCGGGACAGGCAGCATCTCTGGAGAGAAGGAATGGGTGATGTTTCGGGTCGAGACCCTTCTTCAGACTGGTTAGGGATAAGGGAAACGAGAGATATAGACGATGATGTAGAGAGATAAAGAACAATGAAAGAAAGATATGCAAAAACATAACGATGATTAAGGAAACAGGCCATTGTTAGCTGTCTGTGGGGTGAAAACGAGAAGCTAGTGCGATTTGTGTGGGGGAGGGATAGAGAGAGAGAGGGAGTGCCGGGGCTACCTGAAGTGAGAGAAATCAATATTCATACCACTGGGCAGTAAACTGCCCAAGTGAAATATGAGATGCTGTTCCTCCAATTTGCGTTTAGCCTCACTCTGACAATAGAGGAGACCGAGGACAGAAAGGTCAATGTGGGAATGGGAAGGAGAATGAAAGTGTCCAGCAACCGGGAGATCAGGTAGGTTCAGGCGGATTGAGCGAAGGTGTTCAGCGAAACGATCACCCAGCCTACTTTTGGTCTTGCCGATGTATAAAAGTCCACATCTTGAACAACGGATACAATAGATGAGGTTGGAGGAGGTGCAAGTGAACCTCTGCCTAACCTGAAAGGACTGTCGGGGTCCCTGAGAGTTGAGGGAGGAGGTATAGGGACAGGTGTTGCATCTTCTGCAGTTGCAGGGGAAGGTACCTGGGGAGGGGGTGGTTTGGATGGTGAGGGATGAATTAACCAGGGAGTTGCGGAGGGAACGGTCTCTGCAGAAAGTATAAAGGGGTGGAGATGGGAAGATGTGGCTCGTGTGTCTGGGGAGAGTCCCAGGGAGAGACTGCCCTACTGGCTCCCACAATGAAACATTAACCTCCTGTGCTGTTGGAAACAAACATGGTGCAGAAAAGAACAGTCTTTACATTTCCTTGGACATTGCTATTTCTTTACTAGTTGTAAATGCAGGTGACGTGTGTTGACAAACATTCACCTGCCCCAGAGCAAAGAGGCTTTCTGTAGAAATGAACTGCAGATGCTGGTTGATGCACAAAAGGACACAAAGTGCTGGAGTAACTGAGCAGTTCAGGCAGCGTCTCTGGAGAACATGGACCAGTGATGTTGGAAAAAAAACTGCAGAAGCTGGTTTAAATGGAAGGTAGACACAAAATGCTGGAGTAACTCAGCAGGTCAGACAGCATCTCAGGAGAGAAGGAATGGGTGACGTTGCGACCTGAAATGTCACCAGAGATGCTGCCTGAGTGAGTGAGTGAGTGAGTGACTCCAGCATTTTGTGTCGACCATGGACCGGTGATGTTTTGGATTGAGAGCCTTCTTCAAACTTCTTCAATCTGATTCTTCAATCCAAGTTCTCCAGAGATGTTGCTCGAGCCACTAAGTTTAGTTTAGTTTAGAGATACAGTGCAGAAACAGGCCCTTCGGCCCATCAGGCACATTACTGCCCTGCAGTTACTCCAGCACTTTGGGTCCTTTGGTATATTTTCTTTTGAATTATTTGTAATGTTGGTGCAGGGTTGGCTGGGAGTGTGGACTGGTGGAGGGGGGTGAAGGATAGATGTATAGAATCATCGCATCACAGTGGGTGTCATAGAGACACACGGCATGGAGAGAGGCCTTTCAGCCCGACATCCAGGCCAAGGTCCCATCTGACCTATTCCACCCACCCACATTTGGTCCATGTCCCTCTAAACCTTTCTTATCCATGTTCCTGTCCAAGTGTCTTTGAAATGTTGTGATAGTCCCTGCCTCAACCACCTCCTCTGGCAGCTCGTTCCATATACCCACCACCCTCTGTGTGGAAATGTTGCCCCGCAGGTTCCTATTAAATTCCCCCCCCCTCATCTAAACCTGTGTCCTCAGGCTCTTGACTGCCCTACCCTGGGTAGAAGACTGGTTCACCCTGGTGTGTGTGGATTAGGCTCATTAGGATGTGGCTGGTGTGCTGGGTGTGTGATTCACAGCTGGGTCTGACCGGGTGGGAGGGCAGCAGTGGGGTGAGCCGCTGAGCTGTGCCCGGGGTGGGCAGTGGGTATGGGTGTGGTCAGTGGGTGACTGGATGTGGAGTAGGTGGAGTCCATGGGCTGTACATGGGCGAGGAGGTGCAGTGGCGGGACAGAGAGGGGCAGAAGTGGTCATTGGCCAGAAGTGGGCATTGGGCAGAGGTGAGCGTTGGCATAAGGTGGGTTTTGGGACCGAGGTGGGTGTTGGGAGAGAGGTGGACATTGGGCCGAGGTTGGCATTGGGCGGAGGTGGACATTGGGCAGTGGTGGGCATTGGGCGGAGGTGGACATTGGGCAGTGGACATTGGACATTGGGCAGTGGTCATTGGGCAGTTGTGGGCATTGGGCAGTGGTGGGCATTGGGCAGTGGTGGGCATTGGGCAGAGGTGGACATTGGGCAGTGGTGGGCATTGGGCAGAGGTGGGCATTGGGCAGTGGACATTGGGCAGTGGACATTGGGCAGTGGACATTGGGCAGTGGTCATTGGGCAGTGGACATTGGGCAGAGGTGGACATTGGGCAGTGGACATTGGGCAGTGGACATTGGGCAGTGGACATTGGGCAGTGGACATTGGGCAGAGGTGGGCATTGGGCAGAGGTGGGCATTGGGCAGTGGACATTGGGCATTGGGCAGTGGACATTGGGCAGTGGTCATTGGGCAGAGGTGGGCATTGGGCAGAGGTGGGCATTGGGCAGTGGTCATTGGGCAGTGGTCATTGGGCAGTGGTGGGCATTGGGCAGTGGTGGGCATTGGGCAGAGGTGGGCATTGGGCATAGATGGTGCAGGAGGGTGGCTGAGCCTCCAGCAGTCGGTGCCCTTTGTGAGGAGAGGGTGGAGCGCCACGTCCAGGGAGGGTGGCATGTTGCTGTGCTCAATGTCCGCTTTGCCTTACAGATGAGCGGGGACAAGAGAGGGGGTGTGGACGTGGGCAAGAAGACCAAGGCCCAGAAGAAGAAGAAGAAGGACCCGAACGAGCCGCAGAAGCCGGTGTCGGCGTATGCCCTCTTCTTCCGCGACACCCAGGCTGCCATCAAGGGGCAGAACCCCAGCGCCACCTTCGGCGACGTCTCCAAGATTGTGGCATCCATGTGGGATGGGCTGGGCGAGGAGCAGAAACAGGTGGGTGGGGGAGGGGCAGGTGGGGGGGGGGGGAGGGGCAGACACAGGTGGGGGGGGAGGGGCAGACATAGGTGGGGGAGGGGCAGACACAGGTGGGTGGGGCAGACACAGGTGGGGGGGAGGGGCAGACACACGTGGGTGGAGGAGGGGGAGGGGCAGACACAGGTGGGTGGGGAGGGGGGAGAGGCGGACACAGGTGGGTGAGGGGGGAGGGGCAGACACAGGTGGGGGAGGGGCAGACACAGGTGAGGGGGAGGGGCAGACACACGTGGGTGGAGGAGGGGGGAGGGGCAGACACAGGTGGGTGGGGAGGGGGGAGGGGCAGACACAAGTGGGGAGAGATGGGAGGGGCAGACACAGGTGGGGGAGGGGCAGACTCAGGTGGGTGGGGAGGGGGAGGGGCAGACACAGGTGGGTGGGGGACGGAGGGTTGGAGGGTGGACACACACACACACATATACACACACACACACACACACACACACATATTCACACAGACACGCACACAGACATATACACCCCCCACCCCTCACCCCACCCGTCAACCCCCACCCCTCACCCCCACCCCTCACCCCCAACCCCCAGTCCTCACCCTCACCCCTCACCCCTGCAGGGCGGAGTGTGAACTCTGGCCCATGGCCATTAACTGAGGCTCGGTGGCTCATGGGTAGAGTTGCTGCCTCACAGCGCAAGAGACCGGGGTTCCATCCTCACCTTGCTGCTGTCTGTGTGGAGTTTGTACGCTTTCCCTATGACTGTGTGGGTTTGTAGTTTCATTGGCCCACTGTAAACTGTCCCCAGTGTGCAGGGAGTGGATGAGAAAACAGGATGACAGAACTTGTGTGAACGGGTGATTGATGGCCAGCGTGAACTCGATGGGCCAAAGGGCCTGTTTGTGTTCTGTAACTGTAAACAAAACTGAGTCAACTAGATTATCCCCTGAAACCCTGGTAACCCATATAAACATTATTCCGAATAAATATATATATAAAACACAAAACTGTGCAAAAATTCTTCCCACCTTCATAATGTCAGTGTATTTAATGGTGCCAAACTTAAGAGTGTTCACACCGATCTTTAAACAAAGCACCCTGCTATGGGAAAAATGTTGTCAAGCTGGAAAGAGTGCAGAGAAGATTTACGAGGATGTTGTCAGGACTAGATGGCCTCACCTACAGGGGGAGGTTGAATAGGTGGTGCAGCGGTAGAGTTGCTGCCTTACAGCGAATGCAGCGCCGGAGACCCAGGTTGGATCCTGACCACGGGTGCCGTCTGTACGGAGTTTGTACGATCTCCCCGTGACCTGCTTGGGTTTTCTCCGAGATCTTCAGTTTTCTCCCACAAAGACATACAGGTTTGGTTTGTAGGTTAATTGGCTTGGTAAACGTTTTAAAAAATGTCTCTAGTGGGTGTATGTGCGGGAATCGCTGGTCAGCACGGACCCGGTGGGCCGAAGGGCCTGTTTCCATGCTGTATCTCTAAACTAAAGGATAGGATTTAATTCCTTGAAGCGCAGGAGGATGATGTGTGATATTATGGAGGAGTACAAAATCATGAGGGGAATAGATTGGGTGAATGCCGAATCTTTTACCCACCTTTGTTTGTTATTGTCATGTGTACCGAGGTACAGTGAAAAGATTTTGTTGCGTGCCTTCTAGTCAAAGAAAAGATTACACATGACAACAAACAAGCTGTCCACAGTACACAGATAAAGGATAAACGGTACGACTTTTAGTGCAAGATAAAGTCCCTTCACTGAGGTGGATGGAGCTGATGAAGTAGAACAGGGGAATTGAGAACCACAGGACATGGGTGTACGGTGAGGGGCGAAAGATTTACTAGGGACCTGAGGGGTACATTTTTTCACTCACGGTGTATGGAACGAGCTGCTGGAGGAGGTAGTTGAGACAAGTACTATAACCACATTTAAAAGACATTTGTACAGGTACATAGATAGGACAGGTTTAGTGGGATATGGGTCAAACGCGGGCAGGTGGGACTAGTGTAGATGGGGCACAGAGTCAGAGGGTGATACAGTGTGGAAACAGGCCCACACCGGCCAACAATGTCCCAGCAACACTAGTCCCACCTGCCTGTGCTTGGCCCATATCCCTCCAAACCTGTCCTATCCATGTACCTGTATAACTGTTTCTCAAACGTTGGGATAGTCTCAGCCTCAACTACCTCCTCTGGCAGCTTGTTCCATACACCAACCACCCTTTGTGTGAAAAAGTTACCCCTCGGATTCCTATTAAATCTTTTCCCCTTCACCTTGAACCTACGTCCTCGATTCCCCTACTCTGGGCAAGAGACTCTGTGCATCTACCCGATCTATTCCTCTCATGATGTTGTCCACCTCTATAAGGTCACCCCTCATCCTCCTGCGCTCCATGGAATAGAGACCCAGCCTACTCAACCTCTCCCTGCAGCTCACACCCTCTAGTCCTGGCAACATCCTCATAATCTCTTCTGAACCCTTTCAAGCTTGACAATATCTTTCCTATAACATGGTGCCCAGAACTGAACACAATATTCCAAATGCGGTCTCACCAACGTCTTATACAACTGCAACATGACCTCCCAACTTCTATACTCAATGCTCTGACTGATGAAGGCCAAAGATCCAAAAGCATTTTTGACCACCTTATCTACCTGCGACTCGACCTTCAAGGAACCATGCACCTGTACTCCTAGATCCCTCTGCTCTACAACACTACCCAGAGGCCTACCATTCACTGTGTAGGTCCTGCCCTTGTTCGACGTCCCAAAATGCAACACCTCACACTTCTCTGTATTAAATTCCATCAACCATTCCTCTGCCCACCTGGGATCCAGATCCTGCTGCAATCGTTCACAACCATTTTCACTATCTGCAAAACCACCCACTTTTGTATCATCAGCAAACTTGCAAATCTTGCCCTGTATGTTCTCATCCAAATCATTGATGTAGATGACAAACAGTAATGGGCCCAGCACCGAACCCTGAGGCACACCACTCATCACAGGCCTCCAGTCCGAAAAGCAACCTTCCACTATCACCCTCTGTTTCCTTCCATGGAGCCAATTTGCTATCCATTCCGCTATCTCTCCTTGGATCCCATGTGATCTAACCTTCCAGAGCAGCCTACCATGTGGAACCTTGTCGAATGCCTTGCTGAAATCCATTTACATTTCTACAGCTCGGCCCTCATCAACCTTTTTGGTCATGTCTTCAAACAAATCAATCAGATTTGTGAGACACGACCTCCCACGTACAAAACCATGCTGACTATCCCTAATCAGCCCTTGCCCATCCAAATGCCTGTATAACCTATCCCTCAGAATACTCTTTAGTAACTTTCCAACTACAGATGTTAAGCTAGTTTCCAGCATTTCCCTGCAGTCCTTCTTGAATAGAGCACATTTGCCACCCTCCAGTCTTCCGGCACCTCTCCTGTATTTAAAGACGACTCACAAATTTCAACCAGGGCTCCCAGATTTTCCTCTCTGGTTTCCCACAATGTCCTCGGATATATCTGATCATCTGGAGATTTGTCGACCTTCATACATGATAGTACCTTCAGTACTTCGACCATAACACTGACTGCTCTCAACACACTTCCATTGACTGCCCCAAGTTCCTCCATCCTACTGTCTTTCTCCTCAGTAAATACACAAGAGAAATACTCATTGAGGCATGTTGTTGAGTATGGGTGGGTTGGGCTGAAGGGCCTGTTTCCATGCTGTGTGACTCTGACACTCAGGGCAGTGTGTTGGCAGTGTGTTGGCAGTGATACCCACATCACAGTGTGAGGTGCCTTGCCCCTCGGCTAGGGCTGCCCCAATCACGGTGATGAATGCTGGACCATCGCGTTGAGGTGTGAGCTCTGGCCAGATGTGCGGATGTGGACGTCAGGCTTGGATTTGTCCTGGGCTGACCTGCAGATTAACTGGTGGACGTTGCAATCCGTGGTTGTCAGCAGACCCATTCTCTTATTCAATGAGTCAATGATACCTTATTACATGCACGTAGGTGCAGTGACATGCTTTGTTTTTGCATACAACCTGGTAAACATACACAGCAGACCTCACCTGGGCAGTACACGCACCTGGGCAGTACACTCACATGGGCAGTGCACTCACCTGGGCAGTGCACTCACCTGGGCAGTGCACTCACCTGGGCAGTGCACTCACCTGGGCAGTGCACTCACCTGGGCAGTGCACTCACCTTGGCAGTCCACTCACCTGGGCAGTGCACTCACCTGGGCAGTGCACTCACCTGGGCAGTGCACTCACCTGGGCAGTGCACTCACCTTGGCAGTCCACTCACCTGGGCAGTGCACTCACCTGGGCAGTGCACTCACCTGGGCAGTGCACTCACCAGGGCAGTACACTCACCTGGGCAGTACACTCACCTGGGCACTACACTCTTTAAGGTCCCACATAGGAGATTAGTGGGCAAAATTAGAGCACATGGTATTGGGGGTAGGGTACTGACATGGATAGAAAATTGGTTGGCAGACAGGAAACAAAGAGTAGGGATTAACGGGTCCCTTTCAGAATGGCAGGCAGTGACTAGTGGGGTACCGCAAGGCTCGGTGCTGGGACCGCAGCTATTTACAATATACATTAATGACTTAGATGAAGGGATTAAAAGTAACATTAGCAAATTTGCAGATGACACAAAGCTGGATGGCAGTGTGAACTGTGAGGAGGATGCTATGAGGATGCAGGGTGACTTGGACAGGTTGTGTGAGTGGGCGGATGCATGGCAGATGCAGTATAATGTGGATAAATGTGAGGTTGTCCACTTTGGTGGTAAGAACAGGAAGGCAGATTATTATCTAAATGGTGTCAAGTTAGGAAATGGGGACGTACAACGAGATCTGGGTGTCCTTGTTCATCAGTCACTGAAAGGAAGCATGCAGGTACAGCAGGCATGTTAATGGCATGTTGGCCTTCGTGACAAGAGGAGTTGAGTATAGGAGCAAAGAGGTCGTTCTGCAGTTATACAGGGCCCTAGTGAGACCGCACCTGGAGGAAGGACATTCTTGCTATTGAGGGCGTGCAGCGTAGGTTCACAAGATTAATTCCCAGAATGGCGGGACTGTCGTATGTTGAAAGACTGGAGCGACTAGGCTTGTATACACTGGAATTTAGAAGGATGAGAGGAGATCTTATGAAACATATAAGATTATTAAGGGATTGGACACGCTAGAGGCAGGAAACATGTTGCCCATGTTGGGGGAGTCCAGAACCAGAGGCCACAGTTTAAAGAATAAGGGGTAGGCCATTTAGAACGGAGATGATTAAAAAAAAAATCGGTCTGAGAGTTGTAAATCTGTGGAATTCTCTGCATCAGAAAGCAGTGGAGGCCAATTCTCTGGATGCTTTCAAGAGAGAGCTCTTAAGGATAGCGGAGTCAGGGGGTATGGGGAGAAGGCAGAACGGGGTACTGATTGTGGATGATCAGCCATGATCACATTGAATGGCGGTACTGGCTCGAAGGGCCAATGGTCTACTCCTGCACCTATTGTTTATTGTCACTCACCTGGGCAGTGCACTCACCTGGGCAGTGCACTCACCTGGGCAGTCCACTCACCTGGGCAGTCTACGGAGTGATAGATCGAGTCGCCATATTTCTGGCACGAACAAAGTTGCAAATATTCTGAGTACAGTCTCTTCCTGCGGCGGTCCCAGAACCCGCCCCCTCCCCCCCGCGCCCCCCCCCCCTCCGCCGTGTCCCTCCCACCCGCCCCCCCCACGCCCCCCCCTCCACCGTGCCCCTCCACCCGCCCCCCCCCCCGCGCCGCGCCCCCCCCCTCCGCCGTGCCCCTCCACCCGCCCCCCCCCCCGCGCCTCCCCCTCTGCCGTGCCCCTCCACCCGGCCCCCCGCGCCCCCCCCGCGCCCCCCCCCTCCGCCGTGCCCCTCCACCCGGCCCCCCCCGCGCCCCCCCCCTCCGCCGTGCCCCTCCACCCGGCCCCCCCCCGCGCCCCCCCCCTCCGCCGTGCCCCTCCACCCGGCCCCGCGCCCCCCCCCTCCGCCGTGCCCCTCCACCCGGCCACCCCCCCGCGCCCCCCCCCTCCGCTGTGCCCCTCCACCCGGCCACCCCCCCCCCCGCGCCCCCCCCTCCGCCGTGCCCCTCCCACCTGCCCCCCACCCTCTCTCTCTGCTGCATGTTTGTCTGCTATGTGTGGCGGCAGGAGTGTTGGGCATGGATGCTGGGCCCTGGGTAACGTCCCCAGTGCTGGCCATGTGCAGGGCACCAACCCTAGTCTCCCGGGCCTGTTTGCCATCCTGTATTTGCCCCCGTTGCAGGGTACTTACCCAGCCCCGGGCACCTGTCCAGACTGGCCTCGTTGTCCAGGCCGGGCGGCTGAGGGAGGCGGAGGAACCTGGGCCATGTTGAGATGGTGCAGAGTGGCACCAGTGTTGAGTTAGCTCCCATCGCCCAGCCTCCCTCCCTACATACCCCGGTACTCTGGGCAGACTCCCCCATGCCCTGCCCTGCTGTACTCTGCCCTCTGCCCTGCCCTGCCCACCCTGCCCTGCCCTCACCCTGCCCACACCCTGCCCTGCCCACACCCTGCCCTGCCCACACCCTGCCACACCCTGCCCTGCCCACACCTGCCCACACCCTGCCCTGCCCTGCCCTGCCCACACCCTGCACTGCCCACACCCTGCACTGCCCACACCCTGCCCTGCCCACACCCTGCCCTGCCCACACCCTGCCCACACCCTGCACTGCCCACACCCTGCCCTGCCCTCACCCTGCCCTGCCCACACCCTGCCCTGCCCACACCCTGCCCACCACCCTGCCCTGCCCTCCTCACCCTGCCCTGCCCACACCCTGCCCTGCCCTCACCCTGCCCACACCCTGCCCTGCCCTCACCCTGCCCTGCCCACACCCTGCCCACACCCTGCCCTGCCCTGCCCTGCCCCACACCCTGCACTGCCCACACCCTGCACTGCCCACACCCTGCCCTGCCCACACCCTGCCCTGCCCACACCCTGCCCACACCCTGCCCTGCCCACACCCTGCCCACACCCTGCCCACACCCTGCACTGCCCACACCCTGCCCTGCCCTCACCCTGCCCTGCCCACACCCTGCCCTGCCCACACCCTGCCCACACCCTGCCCTGCCCACACCCTGCCCACACCCTGCCCTGCCCTCACCCTGCCTCCACACCCTGCCCTGCCCTCACCCTGCCCTGCCCACACCCTGCCCACACCTGCCCTGCCCACACCCTGCCCTGCCCACACCCTGCCACACCCTGCCCTGCCACACCCTGCCACACCCTGCCCTGCCCACACCCTGCCCACACCCTGCCCTGCCCTCACCCTGCCCTGCCCACACCCTGCCCTGCCCACACCTGCCCACACCCTGCCCTGCCCACACCTGCCCACACCCTGCCCTGCCCACACCCTGCCCACACCCTGCCCTGCCCACACCCTGCCACACCCTGCACTGCCCACACCCTGCCCACGCCCACACCCTGCCCACACCCTGCACTGCCCACACCCTGCACTGCCACACCCTGCCCACGCCCACACCCTGCCCACACCCTGCACTGCCCACACCCTGCCCTGCCCACACCCTGCCCACGCCCACACCCTGCCCTGCCCTGCACTGCCCACACCCTGCCCACGCCCACACCCTGCCCACGCCCACACCCTGCCCTGCCCTGCACTGCCCACACCCTGCCCACGCTCCACACCCTGCCCACACCCTGCACTGCCACACCCTGCACTGCCCACACCCTGCCCACACCCTGCCCTGCCCACACCCTGCCCACACCCTACCCTGCCCACACCCTGCCCTGCCCTGCCCACACCCTGCCCACACCCTGCCCTGCCCTGCCCACACCCTGCCCACACCCTGCCCTGCCCTGCCCACACCCTGCCCAACCACCCTGCCCTGCCCACACCCTGCCCACACCCTGCCCTGCCCCACCCCTGCCCTGCCCACACCCTGCCCACACCCTGCCCTGCCCACACCCTGCCCCACACCCTGCCCTGCGCTGCCCACCCCCTGCCCTGCCCACACACTGCCCACCCCTGCCCCTGCCCACCCCTGCCCACACCCTGCCCACACCCTGCCCTGCCCACCCCTGCCCTGCCCTGCCCACACCCTGCCCTGCCCACACCCTGCCCTGCCCTGCCCTGCCCACACCCTGCCCTGCCCTGCCCTGCCCTGCCCACACCCTGCCCTGCCCACACCCTGCCCTGCCACACCCTGCCCTGCCCACACCCTGCCCTGCCCTGCCCACACCCTGCCCTGCCCACACCCTGTCCTGCCCTGCCCACACCCTGCCCTGCCCACACCCTGCCCTGCCCTGCCCTGCCCTGCCCACACCCTGCCCTGCCCACACCCTGCCCTGCCCACACCCTGCCCTGCCCACACCCTGCCCTGCCCACACCCTGCCCTGCCCTGCCCTGCCCTGCCCACACCCTGCCCACACCCTGCCCTGCCCTGCCCTGCCCTGCCCTGCCCACACCCTGCCCACACCCTGCCTGCCCTGCCCTGCCCTGCCCACACCCTGCCCACACCCTGCCCTGCCCACACCCTGCCCACACCCTGCCCTGCCCTGCCCTGCCTGCCCACACCCTGCCCACACCCTGCCCTGCCCTGCCCTGCCCTGCCCACACCCTGCCCACACCCTGCCCTGCCCACCACCTGCCCTGCCCACACCCTGCCCTGCCCTGCCCATGCCCTGCCCACACCCTGCCCTGCCCTGCCCACACCTGCCCACACCCTGCCCTGCCCACACCCTGCCCTGCCCTGCCCTGCCCTGCCCTGCCCTGCCCACACCCTGCCCACACCCTGCCCTGCCCTGCCCTGCCCACACCCTGCCCTGCCCTGCCCTGCCCTGCCCACACTACCCTGCCCTGCCCTGCCCTGCCCACACCCTGCCTGCCCTGCCCTGCCCTGCCCACACCTGCCCACACCCTGCCCTGCCCACACCCTGCCCTGCCCTGCCCTGCCCTGCCCACACCCTGCCTGCCCACACCCTGCCCTGCCCTGCCCACACCCTGCCCTGCCCTGCCCTGCCACAACCCTGCCCTGCCCTGCCTTGCCCACACCCTGCCCTGCCCACACCCTGCCCTGCCCACACCCTGCCCTGCCCACACCCTGCCCTGCCCACACCCTGCCCTGCCCACACCCCTGCCCTGCCCTGCCCTGCCCTGCCCTGCCCTGCCCTGCCCTGCCCTGCCCTGCCCCACCTGCCCTGCCCTGCCTGCCCACACCTGCCCTGCCCTGCCCTGCCCACACCTGCCCTGCCCTGCCCTGCCCACACCCTACCCTGCCCTGCCCTGCCCACACCTGCCTGCCCTGCCCTGCCCACACCCTGCCCTGCCCTGCCACACCCTTGCCCTGCCCACACCCTGCCCTGCCCACCACCCTGCCCTGCCCACACCCTGCCCTGCCCTGCCCTGCCCCACACCCTGCCCTGCCCTGCCCTGCCCACACCCTGCCTGCCCACACCCTGCCCTGCCCTGCCCTGCCACACCTGCCCTACCCTGCCTGCCCTGCCCACACCCTGCCCTGCCCTGCCCTGCCCTCACCCCTGCCCACACCCTGCCCTGCCCTGCCCACACCCTGCCCTGCCCACATCCCTGCCCTGCCCTGCCCTGCCCTGCCCACACCCTGCCCTGCCCACACCCTGCCACACCCTGCCCTGCCCTGCCCTGCCCTGCCCTGCCCTGCCCTGCCCTGCCCACACCCTGCCCTGCCCACACCCTGCCCTGCCCCCACACCCTGCCCTGCCCACACCCTGCCCACACCCTGCCCTGCCCTGCCCCTGCCCTGCCCTGCCACACCCTGCCCTGCCCACACCCTGCCCTGCCCTGCCCACACCCTGCCCACACCCTGCCCTGCCCTGCCCTGCCCTGCTCTGCCGAGCCGAGTTAATGCGCTCCGTTGCCTAGTGACTGTCCATGCTCAGTAATACGGGATTAGCAATTGTGCTGTCCTTCGCCTGCCTCA
>NC_135974.1:725091-982106 GCF_053455715.1 Rhinoraja longicauda
CACCAGAGCTCTATCTAACTCTCTTTTAAATTCATCCAGTGAATTGGCATTTACTCCCTTCTGCGGCAGAGAATTCCACAAATTCACAACTCTGGTGAAAAAGTTTTTTCTCATCTCAGTTTTAAATGGTCTCCCCTTTATTCGTAGACTGTGGTCCCTGGTTCTGGACTCCCCCAACAATGGGAACATTTTTCCTGCATCTAGCTTGTCCAGTCCTTTTATAATTTTATACGTTTCTGTAAGATCCCCTCCCTTCCTTCTAAATTCCAGTAAATACAATCTTTCCTCATATGACAGTCCCGCCATCCCGGAGATTAACCTCGTGAACCTACGCAGCACTGCCTCAATAGCAAGGATGTCCTTCCGCAAATTAGGAGACCAAAACTGCACACAATTATCCAGATGTGGTCTCACCAGGGTCCTGGACATTGCAAAAGGACCTCTTTACTCCTATACTCAAATCCTCTCGTTATGAAGGCCAACATGCCATTAGCTTTCTTCACTGCCTGCTGCAACTGCATGTTTACTTTCAGTGACTGGTGTACAAGGACACCCAGGTCTCGTTGCACATCCCTTTTTCCTAATCTGACACTATTGAGATAATTTGCCTCCTTGTTCTTGCCGCCAAAATGGACAACCGTACATTCATCTACATTATACTGCATCTGCCATGCATCTGTCCACTCACTCAACCTGTCCAAGTCACCCTGCAACCTCCTAGTATCCTCTTCGCAGTTCACACTGCCACCCAGCTTTGTGTCACCTGCAAATTTGCTAGTGTTACTTTTAATTCCATCATCTAAATCATTAATATATATTGTAAATAGTTGTGTAAGAAAATAACTGCAGATACTGGTACAAATCAAAGGTATTAATTTCACAAAATGCTGGAGTAACTCAGCAGGTCAGGCAGCATCTCAGGAGAGAAGGAATGGGTGACGTTTCGGGTCCAGACCCTTCTTCAGACTGATGTCAGGTGGGCGGGACAAATGAAGGATATAAGTGGAGACAGGAAGATAGGGGGAGAACTGGGAAGGGGGAGGGGAAGAGAGGGACAGAGGAACTATCTAAAGTTGGAGAAGTCAATGTTCATACTGCTGGGCTGCAAGCTGCCCAAGCGAAATATGAGGTGCTGTTCCTCCAATTTCCGGTGGGTCTCACTATGGCACTGGAGGAGGCCCATGACAGAAAGGTCAGACTGGGAGTAGGAATAGTTGCGGCCCCAGCACCGAGCCTTGCGGCACTCCACTTGCCACTGCCTGCCATTCTGAAAAGGACCCATTTACCCAAAGAAACTCTTTGTTTCCTGTCTGCCAACCAATTCTCTATCCATGTCACAGAGAGTGGTGAGTCTGTGGAATTCTCTGCCACAGAAGGTAGTTGAAGCCAGTTCATTGGCTATATTTAAGAGGAAGTTAGATGTGGCCCTTTTTGCTAAAGGGATCAGGGGGTATGGAGAGAAGGCAGGTACGGGTTGCTGAGCTGGATGATCAGCCATGATCATATTGAATGGCGGTGCAGGCTCGAAGGGCCGAATGGCCTACTCCTGCACCTATTTTCTATGTTTCTATGTCAATACCCTACCCCCAATACAATGTGCTCTAATTTTGCCCACTAATCTCCTGTGTGGGATCTTAGAAACATAGAAACATAGAAAATAGGTGCAGGAGTAGGCCATTCGGCCCTTCGAGCCTACACTGCCATTCAATATGATCATGGCTGATCATCCAACTCAGTATCCCGTACCTGCCTTCTCTCCATACCCCCTGATCCCTTTAGCCACAAGGGCCACATCTAACTCCCTCTTAAATATTGCCAATGAACTGGCCTCAACTATCTTCTGTGGCAAAGAATTCCACAGATTCACTACTCTATGTGTGAAAAAAAACGTTCTCATCTCGGTCCTAAAAGACTTCCCCCTTATCCTTAAACTGTGACCCCTTGTTCTGGACTTCCCCAACATCGGGAACAATCTTCCTGCATCTAGCCTGTCCAACCCCTTAAGAATTTTGTAAGTTTCTATAAGATCCCCACTCAATCTTCTAAATTCCTGAAAGTCCAGTTACACTACATCCACTGGTTCTTTTTCATCCATTTTACGTGTCACATCCTCTTCTTTAATAATTGACTCCAGCATCTACCCCACCACTGATGTCAGGCTAACTGGTCTATAATTCCCCATTTTCTCTCTCTCTCCTTTCTTGAAAAGTGGGATAACATTAGCTACCCTCCAATCCATAGGAACTAATCCTGAATCTATAGAACATTGGAAAATGATCATCTATGCGTCCACGATTTCTAGAGCCACCTCCTTGAGTGCTCTGGGACACAGACCATCAGGCCCTGGGGATTTATAGGTAAAAGAAACTGCAGATGCTGGTTTAAATTGAAGGTTGACACAAAATGCTGGAGTAACTCAGCAGGTCAGGCAGCATCTCAGGAGAGAAGGAATGGATGACGTTTTGGCTCGAGACCGTTCTTCAGACTGATGTCAGGGGAGGGGGCGGGACAAAGATAGGATGTAGTCGGAGACAGGAAGACTAGTGGGTGAACTGGGAAGGGGGAGGGGATAGAGAGGGGAAGCAAGGACTACCTGAAGTTAGAGAAGTCAATGTTCATAACTGCCCAAGTGAAATATGAAGTGCTGTTCCTCCCATTTGTGCTGAGCCACCGGGAATGGGAGGGGATTGGGAATGGGAGGTCAGATTGGGAATGGGAGGGGGATTGAAGTGCTGAGCCACCGGGAGATCAGGTTGGTTGAGACGGACTGAGCGGAGGTGTTCAGCGAAACGATCGTGGAGCCTGCGCTTGGTCTTGCCGATGTAGAGAAGTTGACATCTGGAACAGCGGATACAGTAGATAAGGTTGGAGGAGGTGCAGGTGAACCTCTGCCAAGAGGTGAAAGACTGTTTGGGTCCTTGCATGAAGTCGAGGGGGAGGTAAAGGGACAAGTGTTGCATCTCCTGCGGTTGCAGGGGAAAGTACCTGGGGAGGGGATGGTTTGGGTGGGAAGGGACGAGTGGACCAGGGAGTTACGGAGGGAACGGTCTCTGTGGAAATCAGAAAGGGGTGGAGATGGGAAGATGTGGCCAGTAGTGGGATTCCGTTGGAGGTGGCAGAAATGTTAGAGGATAATTTGTTGTATGCAATGGCTGATGGGGTGGAGAGTGATCAGCCATGATCGCATTGAATGGCGGTGCTGGCTCGAAGGGCTGAATGGCCTACTCCTGCACCTATTGTCTATTGTCTATTGTCTATTGACAAGGGGGACTCTATCCTTGTTTACGAATAGGTGGAGGGGGAGCAAGAGCGGAGCTGTGGATATTGAAGAGACCCTAGTGAGAGCCTCTTCTATACTGGAAGAGGGGAACCCCCATTTTCTAAAGAACGAGGACATCTCCGATGCCCTAGTATGGAACACCTCATCCTGGGCGCAGATGCGGCATAGACGGAGGAATTGGTGGGGATAGAGTTTTTACAGGAAACAGGGTGGGAAGAAGTGTAGTCAAGATAGCTATGGGAGTCAGTGGGTTTGTGTGGTGTATTTACCATTTTGAGTATTTGTGTTTTGGCAGCTGAGCCTTGCCGTAGTTCCGGGTATAAAGCATTGTGGGATACCTGATAACACTCTCTGGTGGTGTTGAAGTAAAGCAGCCATATGTTGTATGCTAACCTGTCTCACTCGTCGATTCTTATCATAATACACCACAGTTAAAGTTGGCGACGAGGATAAAACAAGCAGAAAATGCCTATCATAGGTTCCATAGGGGAGTTCGCCCCGAAGACAGAGTCTTGGTCGGCGTATGTGGAACGTTTAGAGCAGTTTTTTGAGGCTAACGACATTGCAGTGGAGAAGCAAGTAGCTACTCTGTTAAGTGTGATGGGAGCATCTACATATGGTCTGTTAAGGAACCTGGTGCAGCCGCTGAAGCCAAAAGATAAGTCCTACGATGACATTGTGAACATTTTAAAGACTCATTTTGAACCCAAGCCGTTGCTTATTGCGGAGAGATTCCGCTTTAACCGATGCAACCAGCGGGCGGATGAATCTGTGACCAGTTACGTTGCGGAGCTGAAACAGTGTGCAGTTAACTGTGAGTTTGGAGCGACGTTGAACGAGACGCTTCGAGACCGTTTTGTCAGTGGGATTTGTAATGAGGCAAGCCAGCGACGGCTGTTGTCGGAGTCCAACCTGACTTTTGCACGGGCATTTGAAATCGCCCTCAGCATGGAGACTGCGGAGAGAGACACGCAGCAGCTGCGGGGACACGAGGTACGTCCGAACCAAGTGCATAAAGTGGATGCGCACACGGTTAAGCAAACGGGGAGGAACTGCCACAGATGTAACGGCAAAAATCACAGCCCACAGGTGTGTCGCTTTAAAGATGCAAAGTTTTACAACTGTGGTAAAACCGGGCATATTAAAAGGGCATGCAGAGGAAAAGTGGCGGCGGCACCGACACAGAGCAGATATAAACGACAGACTGATAAAAACACAAAGTATGTGGAGGCAGAGGAAATAGTGTTGCCAATGTTTTCATTAGTAAATGGCAACAACTGTAAACAAGCATACCGGGCATGTTTTGTGGTTAATGGCAAAGAAGTCAAACTAGAAATTGACACCGGAGCTGCCGTGAGCATTATCTCAGAGGAGTTGTTTCAGACCACCTTTTTAAAGCAACCACTAGGGCTTGCTGAAGTCACACTGAAGACATACACAGGGGAGGTTATTCCTGTGTTGGGACAGTTTGAAGCCACTGTCAAATATGAGAGTCAGAGTGAGCAGCTACCAATGATTGTGGTAAAGGGAGCAGGACCAGCTTTGTGTGGAAGGAACTGGTTAAAAAAGCTCACCTTAAACTGGAAAGAAATTAAACATGCCAGTGACAAGTCTCATCAGGAAGACATAAAGCATATTAAGGAGATGCCTCACCTGACATCAATACAGGATGTACTAGAGTTACACGCTGAAGTGTTTAAAGATGAACTTGGCACTCTGCGTGATGTCAAAGCAACAATTCTGGTGGAACCAGGGGCCCGCCCAAAGTTTTGCAAAAGCCGCCCACTGCCATTTGCCATGAAAGCACGAGTGGAGGCTGAATTGGACCGACTGGAAAAGGCCAACATAATTACTCCAGTCAAACATAGTGAATGGGCAGCACCCGTTGTTCCGGTTGAAAAAAAGGACCATACCATTCGTCTGTGTGGAGATTACAAACTCACTGTAAACCAAGCTGCCACTACAGAGACTTATCCCTTGCCACGGATAGAGGAGTTGATGGCAACCCTCAGTGGAGGAAAGGTGTTTTCAAAGATTGACCTCGCCTCAGCGTACCAGCAGGTACTTCTGGAGGAAGAATCAAAAAAACTGTTGACCATTAACACACACCGAGGCTTATTTGTCTATAACAGACTGGCTTTTGGTGTGAGCGCAGCACCCTCCATCTTCCAAAGAATCATGGAGAACCTCATGAAAGATCTGAATGTAGTGGTGTATCTGGATGATCTCCTCATCACAGGAAAAACTGAACGAGAGCATCTGCAAAACCTGCATAAAGTGCTACAGAGACTGCAGGAGAGCGGACTGAGAGTCAGGGACTCAAAGTGTGAGTTTGGAAAGAAACAAATCGAATACTTGGGTCATGTGTTAAACAGCCAGGGCATTCAGCCATCACCGGAGAAAGTCAGAGCAATAAAGGATGCACCAGCCCCCACCTGTGTGAAAGAGCTGAGAGCTTTCTTGGGACTAGTGAATTATTATGGACGGTTCATGCCCAACCAAAGCACCGTGCTTGCTTCCCTGTACAGGTTGCTGAAAGACCAGGTGTCGTGGGAGTGGAAAAGTCGAGAGCAGAAAGCTTTTGACAAGTGCAAATCGCTGCTCACAAGTGACAAGATCCTGGTGCACTATGACCAAAAGCTTCCTCTCACTCTGGCCTGTGACTCCTCAGCGTATGGCATTGGAGCTGTCATACAACACAAAATGCCTACAGGGGAGGAGCGCCCCATCGCCTTCTCATCACGCACATTATCCCCTGCTGAGAAGAAATATTCTCAGATTGAGAAAGAGGGACTGGCGCTCATTTTTGGTGTAAAGAAGTTTCACCAATACCTGTGGGGGAGGAAATTCAAACTTGTGACTGATCACAAACCCCTGCTAACACTGTTTGGAGAACACAAAAGCCTGCCTACCATGGCTGCAGCTCGAATCCAAAGATGGGCAATAATTCTCTCTGCCTATGATTATCACATTGAGTACTGTGCCTCAGGGAAACATGGTAATGCAGATGGCCTCTCAAGAGTTCCGCTGCCTGACACAAACGACGCAGGGACCACAGCCATCACTGACAGCGTATACACACTGTTAACTGAACATCTTGAGCAGGCTCCACTGAACGCAGACCAAGTGGCACGTGCAACACGCACAGACAACGTGTTGTCAAAGGTGCTGAAATTTGTCATGGATGGCTGGCCTGCTGAAGTGGATGAGACTCTGAAAGCTTTCCACACGCGTAGATGTGAACTTTCAATAGAGCGAGGATGTGTCCTGTGGGGCACCAGAGTGGTGATTCCTGAAAAGTTGAGAAAAACTGTTTTAAAGGAGCTGCATTCTGGCCATCCAGGAATTGTGAAAATGAAAGCACTAACACACAAGTACGTATGGTGGCCTAAAGTTGATGCAGAGGTAGAGCAAGTTTGCAGAGCATGTGAGTCATGTCAATTGGAGCAAAGGATGCCTCGTCAGGTGCCTTTGCATCCATGGGAATTTCCTGGCCAGAGCTGGAAAAGACTACACATAGACTTTGCTGGTCCATTTTTGGGACACACTTTCATGTTGGTGGTGGATGCTTACTCCAAGTGGTTGGAGGTGTTTAAAATGTCTAGCATCACATCACAAGCCACTATCACACGACTGAGAAGACTGTTCGCAGCTTATGGATTGCCGGAGCACATTGTCACGGATAATGGAACGCAGTTCACGTCAGAGGAGTTTAAAAACTTCATGCAGCAGAATGGAATCCTTCATTCTACAAGTGCTCCTGGTCACCCTGCCTCGAATGGCCTGGCAGAACGGTACGTTCAGTCATTCAAGGGTGGAATGAAAAAGCTGACACACACCGCAATGGATGTGGAGGACAGGGTCTCCATCTTTTTGATGCAGTATCGCACCACACCAAACTGCACTACTGGTCAGTCACCTGCTGACCTGTTTCTGAACAGACACGTGCGCACCCGTCTGGATTTCATCCGTCCGGACACAGCAGCCGCTGTTCGTAAAAAACAGTACAAGCAGAAGTTTCACCATGACCTCCGTGCAGCAGACAGGTGTTTCTCAGTGGATGACCCAGTGTATTTATACAATACGGCTGGGGGAGGACGCAAATGGATTCCTGGAGTCATAGTGGATCAAACAGGACCGGTGTCTTACAAAGTACAAGGAGGAGACACCGACATCACCTACAGGAGACATGGAGATCAGCTGAGATTCAGAGTCATGGGAGATGGACTGGATCAGGACACTGAAAACTCAACCACTGACACTTCTGCACCGAGCCAACCCGCACAGCCGGAGGACATGTCATCATGCAGCGAGCCAGGGACTGTGGACCGTACAGCTGCAGCTGCTGCGCCGCTGAGTCCACGCCGATCATCAAGGGTCAGGAAGCCTCCAGACCGCTATGTCCCTTAAGCTTCTTTTTTTTTTTTAAAAGGGGAAATGTTCGGCATGAAGGACTGTTTAGTTGTTTAAGTTGTTTTCATTAATATGAACACACAGATGGACTGAGACTTGTTAAAACTACAAGAGGGTCTCTAGTGATAACAAGTAACTTTGCATAGTAGTAATTTTGGGAATGGTTATTGTTAGTAATAAGGCACTTGCTAATTTCAGTTATTTAAGATTACCTTCATTTTAAAAAGGGGGTAATGTGGTGTATTTACCATTTTGAGTATTTGTGTTTTGGCAGCTGAGCCTTGCCGTAGTTCCGGGTATAAAGCATTGTGGGATACCTGATAACACTCTCTGGTGGTGTTGAAGTAAAGCAGCCATATGTTGTATGCTAACCTGTCTCACTCGTCGATTCTTATCATAATACACCACAGTTTGTAGTAGATGTCGGTCACTAGTCTGTCTCCTGTGATGGAGATGGTGAGATCCGGAAATGTCGGAGATGGTCCAAGTATATTTGAGAGCAGGATGGAAATTAGTGGTGAAATTGATGAAGTCAGTGAGTTCTGCACGTTAGGCCCTGGGGATTTATCAGCTTTCAGTCCCATCAGTCTACCCAATATTATTTCTCGCCTAATGCAAATTTCTTTCAGTTCCTCAGTCTCCCTAGATCCTCTGTCCTCTAGTACATCTGGGAGATTGTTTGTGTCTTCCTTAGTGAAGACAGAACCAAAGTACCTGTTCAACTCTTCTGCTATTTCCTTGTTCCCCATAATAATTTCACCTGTTTCTGCCTTCAAGAGACCCACAATTGTCTTGACTAATCTTTTTCTCTCAACATACCTAAAGAAGCTTTTATTATCCTCCTTTATTTTCTTGGCCTGCTTATCGTCGTACTTATCTTTTCACCCTGTATTGCCCTTTTTGTTACCTTCTGTTGTCCTTTGAAAGTTTCCCAATCCTCTGACTTCTCGCTACTCTTTGCTGTGTTATACACCTTTTCTTTTAGTTTTATTCCACCCCTAACTTCCCTTGTCAGCCACAGTTGCCTCTTACTCCCCTTAGAATATTTCTTCCTCTTTGGAATGAAATGATTCTGCATCTTCTGGATTATGCCCAGAAATTCCTGCCATTGCTGTTCCACCATCATTCCTGCTAGGATCCTTTTCCAGTCGATCTTGGCCAGCTCCTCTCTCATGCCTTCATAGTCCCCTTTGTTCAACTGCAACACTGTCATTCCTGGTTTAACCTTCTCCCTCTCAAATTGCAGGTTAAAACTTATCATATTATGGTCACTACCTCCTAGCGGTTCCTTTACCTTGAGTTCCCTTCTTAAATCTGGTTCATTACACAACACTAAATCCAGAATTCCCTCTCTGGTCCAGTACAAGCTTCTCTAAGAATCCATCTCGGAGGCACTCTATATATTCCCTTTCTGGGGTCCAGAACCAACCTGATTTTCCCAGTCTACCTGCATATTGAAATCCCCCATAACCACAGTGGCATTACCTTTGCCAATTTTAACTCCTGCTGCAACTTGTACCCTATATCCAGGTTACTGTTTGGGGATCTGTAGATAACTCCCATTTGTGTCTTCTTACCGTTACAATTCCTCTTCTTACCGTTACAATTCCTCAATTCTTTCCACAGTGACTCTACATTGTCAGTCCCTATGTCACCCCTTGCCAGGGACTGAATTTCACCCCTCACCCACAGCGCAATCCCACCTCCTCTGCCCACCTGCCTGAGCTTTCTATAGGACGTATAACCCTGAATATTCCGTTCCCAGTCCCGATCTACCTGCAGCCATGTCTCTGTAATCCCCACAATGTCATATCTACCAATCTCTAACTGAGCCTCAAGCTCATCCACTTTATTTCTTATACCGCGCATTCATATATAATGCTTTTAATTCATTACTTACCTCACCTTTCACATCAATTCCTATTTCACTTGGCCAAACTCTCCTATCCCTTCGTGAGCTTTCTGTCCTGTTAATTCTGGTCCCTATCTTAACTTTTCCTCTACTCTCTTTCCCTTTAACTCCATCCTTGTATTTCCAATTTGTCTCTGAAACTTAAAGCTTTGGGAAGGAAAATAACAGGTTCAATTGTATGGAAGAACTGGAAGACATTAACACCATGGAGCCTGTTCCATAAGTCCATTGGATCAAGAATAATCTGTACATCAAACCTTTGACTCACCCGAGTTCCATGTCTCGTGATAGCCTTCCCGTAAACCTGTACCTATCTCAGTTTTTAAGCTTCAGTTGTCCAGGGCCTTTTGTGCCAGATCTTCCCAGGCTGATTGTAACATCTAAATAGAAACAGAAAAAAATGGAGAAACTCAAAAAATCAGACTGGTCTTTGTTTAGAATTGGAAAAGTGAGGAAGTGTGTTTTAAGTTGCAGAAACATAGAAACATAGAAAATAGGTGCAGGAGGAGGCCATTTGGCCCTTTGAGCCAGCACCGCCATTCATTGTGATCATGGCTGACCATCTACAATCAGTAACCTGTGCCTGCCTTCTCACCATATTCCTTGATTCCACTAGCCCCGAGAGCTCTATCCAAATCTCTTTTAAATTCATCCAATGAATTGGCCTCCACTGCCTTCAGTGGTAGAGAATTCCACAAATTCACAACTCTCTGGGTGAAAAAGTTTCTTTTCACCTCAGTTTTAAATGGCCTCCCCTTTATTCTTAGACGGTGGCCCCTGGTTCTGGACTCCCCCAACATTGGGAACATTTTTCCTGCATCCAGCATGTCTAGTCCTTTTATGATTTTATACGTCTCTATAAGATCCCCTCTCATCCTTCTAAACTCCAGTGAATACAACCTTAGTCTTTCCAATCTTTCCTTATATGATAGTCCCTCCATCCTGGGATTAACCTCGTGAACCTATGCTGCACTGCCTCAATAGCAAGGATGTCCTTCCTCAAATTAGGAGACCTAGCAGAAAAGGAAAGAACAAAAGGAATGTCTGGTAGAGTGGATATGAGGAAAATTCTGATGTTACTAGTGATGTTGGTGTCATCTAAGAGTGGATGGTGAAGGTTTATAATTGATCTGACTGTAGCAGGGGTAAATAGAGGGAGATGAGCGAGGAGGAGCAAGAACACTGCAGTTGTAAATCTGAAATTGAGGAGAATGCTGGAGACCCTCAGATCAGGCAGCACCTGCAGAGGGAAAAATGAGTTCATGTCACAGGTTGATGACTGTGTATCAGATCTGGCCACAAATAGTAACGGCGTCCTCCTTTTCCAGTTGTGATGAAAGGTCATGTCTGTTTCTCGCTTCACACATGCTGTTATTTCATTTCTCACGTTTTGCAGGTTTTGTTGCTTTTTGACTACAACACTTGTTCTGGGCTGCACAGTAGAAATATGATCCAATACATTCATTATTTTGCCAATGATTACATTTTCCATTTGCTCTCTCACTTTGTTTCTGATTTGTACTGGCATGCATTTACTTGATGGTGATTTTCCCCCCGTCTTGCATCACCCAGAATCATGGTCTGTATTGAGCGTATTGGTGTACCCAGGGTTTTGGAGGACCTGTTGCATGTCATTACAAAGCTTGCTATGATTCACATGTTTCATGAGAATGAAAAAGAATGATTTGAAAATGTTCGCTCCTTGGTGAGCACTGCCTGATTGGCTCATTCAACTGAGGAATCTGGATTACTTCCGTGGTATGTCCTTGAAGATCATCAACATCTAATGGAATAGCATGTGAGACCAGGAACCACAATGTTATCCGTTTGCCAATGACTATCACCATCTGGAAAACATCCTCAAGCTGTGTCACATGGGGAGCTGCACCAGACCTGGAAAGCACCAAAAGCAGCAGTTACAGTGAACATACTGCAAGAATCAGATAGAAGATACAAATGCTGCCAATGTCATCAGGCTCCAGCAGGCTTGGTTGGTTAATCACTTTGCACAGCCAGAATCATGAGAGAAAGACAAACGTCATTGAGTTAATATCATCTGAAGGCCTTAGGACCCAAATCTGGAGGGCAATGAAATAGTTCCACCTTATTCCATCAGCCCGTGTGGATTTGGGAATTAACATTTGAAGCTCTTCTGCATGGTTTGTTAACACAGGGAGACGAGCAAAGTCAGAGGAGAAAAAGAAACAAACAAGCAAGCAATGGTGGAACTGTGAGATGCATTTTAATCACCACACATTTAATGTGTCTGTCTCATTCCATTTAATAAATTCACAATGTTGTATTCTGCAAACTCAGCACCAGTCATCAAGGAAGATAAGAAGGCCCGAAAACAAGAAAATTGGATGAAGGTGAAGTTATAAACAAGTGCACTTGAATAGACATTTCCATGTGGACTGATGGCGCCAAAAAATAGGTGGATTGGAAAATTGTGAAGAGAAGACAAAGAGCCTGCAAAGTGGGTCAGTGAGTGAGCATGAAGTTGGCAGGTGTGGGAAATGGTGAGGTTATCCACTTGGGAAGAAAGAATAAAAAAGCAAATTGTTATTTAAATGAAAGGAGACTACAAAACGTTGCCAAATAAAAAGATCTGGCCTCGGGCAAGAAATACGAAATGTTATCATACAGTCACAGCAAGGAAAGCTAATGCAAATGGTATGGAGCATAAAAGCAGAAAAGCTTTGATGTCAACTCTACAGAAAAGTGGTGAGACTATGGTGTATAGTTTCTGTCTCCATATTTAAGGAATGATCAGCAGTGCAGAATATACTTGAGGCTATTAGATAAAAGGGCATTTAGAAAATAATAAGATTAAACAAAGCCAACATGGATTTCTGAAGGGGAAATCATGTTTGGAAAAACTTACAGGAGCTTTTGTTTTGAAGGTGTCACGAGTAGCAGAAATAAGAACCACCAGTAGGTATGGTGTGCTTGGACTTTCAGAAGGCTTTTGATTCAAGTGTATGGGGTGAGTACAAGTACATGGTGTTGAGATAGATAAAGTAGGAAAGAACTGCAGGTGCTGGTTTAAATCGAAGGTAGACACAAAATGCTGGAGTAACTCAGCGGGAAAGTCTGAAGAAGGGCCTCGACCCGAAATGTCACCCATTCCTTCTCTGCAGAGATGCAGCCTGTCCCGCTGAATTATTCCAGCATTTTGTGTCTACCTTTGTGTTGATATAGATGATCTGCCATGCTCATATTAAATGGCAGAGCAGACTTGAAGGGCCGAATGGTCTTCTGCTATTTTTTATGATGTACATGTATTGGAGACAAAGCAGAGAAAGCTCACTAGGTTGAATCTTGGAAATATGTGGTTAATGGATGAAGATGGAATAGGTCATCTTCCAGATTGATTCCTGGGATGGCAGGACTTTCATATGAAGAAAGACTGGATAGACTCGGCTTGTACTCGCTGGAATTTAGAAGATTGAGGGGGGATCTTATAGAAACTTACAAAATTCTTAAGGGGTTGGACAGGCTAGTTGCAGGAAGATTGTTCCCGATATTGGGGAAGTCCAGAACAAGAGGTCACGGTTTAAGGATAAGGGGGAAGTCTTTTAGGACCGAGATGAGAACGTTTTTTTTCACACAGAGTAGTGAATCTGTGGAATTCTCTGCCACAGAAGGTAGTTGAGGCCAGTTCATTGGCTATATTTAAGAGGGAGTTAGATGTGGCCCTTGTGACTAAAGGGATCAGGGGGTATGGAGAGAAGGCAGGTGCGGGATACTGAGATGGATGATCAGCCATGATCATATTGAATGACGGTGCAGGCTCGAAGGGCCGAATGGCCTACTCCTGCACCTATTTTCTATGTTTCTAGGTCATGCTAATGCCTATTTGAATTTGAGGTGATCTTATTGGCATTTGTGAGATTTTGAGGGAGAATGCTGAAAGGATATTTCCTGTGGTGGGGATTTCTAGAATTGGACATGGTTTCAGATTAAAAGATCGCCAATTTGTGAGCGATACCAGGGGGGATTTCTCTTCTCAAAGGGTTATAAAACTATGGAATTCTCTGCTTCAAAAATCTTTGGATGCAGTGTCATTGAAAAAGTTCAAGGATATTTAGAAGAAACTAAAGACGTATGGGGAACAAATGGAGAATTGATATTGAAGCCAAGATTGGAGCAGTTGTGATCTTGAATGGCAGAGCAGCTCAAGGGGTGAATTCAAGTAGTCCTTCCCCTGTCCACTACACTCTTTATACTAAACTTTAAGGTAATAAAAGCAGAAGTAGACCATTGATGCTGCACCATTCTGTAAGGCCATTGAGCAAGTATATAGGCCCATTGGCCCAACACATCCATGTCAACCAGGTTTTATAATTGATCAAGTTCCTAAGTTCTAGGAGCAGAATCAGCCCTTTAAGTCTACTCCACCATTCAATCATGGCTGATCTATCTTTCCCTCTTAACCCCATTCTCCTGCCTTTGCTCCATAACCCCTGACACTCCCTTACTAATTAAGAATCTGTCAATCTGAGCCTTAAAAATATCCGTTGACTTGGCCTCCGCAGCTGTCTGTGCCAATGAATTCCACAGATTCATCACCCACTGACTAAAGACATTCCATCTCATCTACTTTCTAAAGGTACGTCCTTTTATTCTGAGGCTATGGCGTCTGGTCTCACCTACTGTGGAAACATTCTCTCCATATTCACTCTATCTAGGTATTTCACTCTATCAAGTTCTATTATGACTAATCTTTTACTTCGGTACCATTTCCCCGCTTTGGCACTATTGCTTGTGCAAGTTTAATCATTTGAAAGCAATCACTAACAAACCCACTCGGGAAAGGATAGACCTTGGAGCATGATTAGAACATGGAATTAGCAACTTCATGTAGCTCCAGAGGTGAAGAGCTTATTTAATTAACATCATCAGGATAAGTGAAGCCACAGGGGAGGTCCCATTTGACTGGAGGGCATCAAACGTTGGGCCTTATTCAGCAGGGTTGAGTGACAAATATAGCCCTCTGAGTCTAAGGTCAGTGGTAGGGGAGCTTGTGAAAGAACAATTCTGAGGAACAGGATTAATCTACATTTGGATAGGCAGGGATTAATCAAAGATGGTGAATATGGTTTGTGAGGACATCATATCTGACCAATTCTATTATATTTCTTAGAGGTAACAAAATGTATTGACATAGGTAATGCGGTTAAAGTAGTCTACATGGACTTCAGTATAAAAATGGGATTGATGTAGGATTTGTGCAAACTTGATGTGTCAATGGGCCTGTTTCTGTGCTGTATCTCTTTGACAAGATCTCTTTGACAAGATCCCATAAGATAAATAGCCCAAAAGTTAGAGCCAAGATCCAAAACAAATTAGATGGAAAAACTGGTTTGGTTATAGGAAGTAGAGGGTGAGGATAGAGGAGACCGCAGGTGCTGGAATCTTGAGCAAAAAACAAAGCGCTGAAGCTATTCAGCAGATCAGGCAGCATCTGTGGAGGGAATGGAAAATGACATTTTGGATCCAAACTCTTCTTCAGATTGAAGCTGGGGGTTGGTTACACCTGATAAGTATAGAAGATCATGAAGGCTGATAGTAGAAAACATTTCCTGGTAGCAGAGGCATCTAAAGACGGCTTCAGTTTAGGGTATGGGGCCAGAGATTGAGAGGGATCTGAGGAAGAACTCTTTCCACCATGAGGGTTTGGAATCTGGGATGCACTGCCTGAGTGGGTGGCAGAGCCGGTTACTCTCTCAACATCTAAATGAGCACTAGAATCGGCAATACATACGAGACTACGAACTAAGAGCTGGTAAATGAAATTAATATAGAATGGATCTGATGGGCTGAAGGGCCAGTGTCTGGATTTATGGCTCTGGTTCAATCGAAGGAAATGTTGAGATCAAGAGGAATGAGTCTTGTGTGAAGCATAAGCATCAGTGTAGATCAATAGGGACCCATGACCTGGTTTTATATAGAGTATTCTCTGCACCAGGCTAACTTACACATTAATGCAGTTGATGTACTCCATGATCTTGTTATTTTGGCGGAGGATTCAGTTATATCAATTTATTACTGCAAGTAATTTTTTATCACTTTATCTCAACAAAATGTACTTGTAGTTAAAGATTGTGCAGCCTTTTCTGATATCTAATTGGGGAAGTTGGTGAAAGTACACTTATTAATGTCAGCAGATTGGAGTGGGAAAGTGGTTGTGGAGATGGTGTGCTGAGAGGATGTAGATTTATCTGCAGAAAGACATCATCATTAATACAAATTCTGACCCCAGGGAGTGCTTGTGTTTAGGAAGTTAGTTGATGAAAGCAGAATTTCTTTTCAATTTCCCCGTTAACTTTCAAATGACCTATTGTAATAAGAGGACCAGCTGGAATGAATAACTCTTTCAGAGAAAGTCTGCACTGAAATGGTGTAGATATTCAGAATGAAACTGCAAAATGGGCAAGGGCAGGGGAGGAGTGACATCAGGGATTTAGGAGTGAGTTCCTATGGAGTAATTAGAGCCAGATTCTTGTCTTTCAACAGCCAGCTAAGGCTCTAAAGCATTCACCAGCGAGTGAAGTATTTTAGCACTGACCCAGTCTTCCTCCCAAGCTAAGCAGTATTTAGCAGAGCTGTGACAGTGTGAGATGCTGTCTTAATGACGCAAGTTTCTTGTTTGTTTGGTAGAAGCGACGATCAGGCCGTCAAGTAAAACGAAGGAAGTACAATGAAGACTTGGACTTCAAAGTTGTCGATGATGCCGGTGAAACAATTGCTGTACTGGGAACAGGGCGGATTTCTCCGAACTCTGGGTCCTCACAGAAAGGAAATAAGACGACGGTAAGATGGAGAGCAGATAGGGATGTCACAGGACCAGTGAACCACTTGGGTAGGATGTGTCCATTTTTTCAGGGAGTCCATCAATAGCACCAAGTTACATCTGAGGACCATGTGTAACGTTGGGGCATAAGGTTTCCATGCTTGCTGTCTACTAGTGTGGCCTATAAATCATGATCATTCCACTGAGACAAAATGTGAAGTTAGGAGTACTCGGACAGTGAACGTACTTAAGGGTGTGAAGTTTTCTTCTGACCACTACTTGAATTTGAAATAGTGCCTTGGTAAATCCATATTTTGCTGATCAAATATTGAAGCAATCTTGCAGATTGGACTCTGTTTTTGTCTGTCATGCTGTCGACTAATGCTGCCCTCCCCAACAGAAGTGGAAAGGGGCAGAACTGGCAAGATGGCGCCCAAGCCAGGCGACTTTCTGCGTTCTGGTTCCAGAAGTGGATCTGCAATCATTCATTACAATCACTCCACTCTTTTAAACCTCCACTCCAACAGCAGCATTTCTTACTCGGACTATGCTACTTTAGTGGACTTTATCTTGCACTAAATGTTGTTCCCTATACCGTGGACGGCTTGATTGCATAGTCAAGTACAGTCTTACTGTGGACTGGACACAAAAATAGAATTTCTGTGGACACAAAAATAGAATTTCACTGTACCTCAGTACATGTGACAATAAACTAAATTAAACTAAACTAAAGTTCTGAGGCATTTGGGTTTTTATCTGTGTTTCGGAATTATTATGTCAGTGGCTGTGTACTGGACTTCTGTGCTGAAGAAATGCTTACCCAACATGAGGTGACCACACTGAATCTCAAGGTACTCCAGAAAATTATTGTCGCCTTAATAAATTGATGGCTTTGTACCAAATTAATTGTGAAGATTTGTGGCAGAATTCAGGGTGGCTCTGTATTGAGCAACCTTTTGTTTGTGCTCAACATGCAAACTAGGATTGTTGTGTTACATTTAAGAAGAATATCAAATTAGCTTTAATCAATTCAGTGACTCCATGGGTCTTGTTATCTCAACAGCCTTGAGCATTTTGGCACATATTAACCATATTGAGCAAATGGGACAATTATTGATCATACCTATATCTTCTGCTTGAATTAATGCGATTCTCTGTACGGTCCAAAAACATTTGAAGGATTTGGATTGGTGTGAGAAAGGCTGGATTCTATTCTTTTCTTATTGCCCTCTACTTTTTATGTTGAGCCTACTTATAAATAAAGGACCTAGGCACTAAAATTCCCAATTTGAACCCCTGCCTTTCTACCTTTAATATGTTTCCTTTAAGCCATTCCATATTTCATGGTCCCATCCTCATCTCTCTTAGCAGCTTGGTGCCTGAGTCTGTTAGATTGCATTTCTTTGTCAGGAAATTCGACCCTATTGAAGGGTAAATGTATAAGATGTTGCAGAGTTTGGCCAGTGTTGTTTTACAAGGTTTGAAGTATGTTAAGGGTCAACGGCTGCATCAAATCTGATTTTCGTCTGTTCAGTTGTGCTCAGCAGCCTTCAGTTTGTTTTACAGTGGCAAGGTATACCATGTCTTCATAGACTCTGTGTTTAATCTTACATGTGCAGCATTAGAGACCTATTGTGCACTACTTGATTGGAGATTGTTTCTGGCTATCCAAAGACTTTTTAATCAGTAGCTCAATAGAGGACCAAGACTGGCAAAACAACAAGAGAAATAATTGTTGGGGACACCAGAAATAGGTGTGGATTGCAGGTGGATGGAAAAACAGCGGGAGTATAGAAGTTGATTTGAGTGGTAGTTTTATCACAGGTGGGACCTGCACACGGTGATTGGATGTTAGAGGAGTAATGGCTTTAGCTGTGAATGAATGAATGTGAAGGGCAAACAAAAAGAGATATTGGAGAGCATGTTTCTTGCACTGCGTCTAGGACTGTGTGAGAGTTGTTGTGGACTTTGTACCGATTGCAAAGCAAGACATGTAATGTAAATAAATGCCATTAATACAGTACCAGTAGATTCTATTTACGATGTACCAATGCCACATATGGTTCCTTTTCGAGTATATCTATTAAGTGTTTGGGAGGCAGTTACACAAGGCACAGCCCTTCAGTGTCCAGTGATGACAAGACCTGAGAGTATGGTCATCCCACACCGGGCCTGTATGGTGGCTCCACTGTGTTTCAGTGTATTCCTCAGTGCAGAGTCCTGGAGAAGATGATAATGTAGTGACTTTGATACAGCTCTGTAGGTTATTGGCCACTTCGGAGGGCAGTTAAGAGTCAAGCACTTTTTTGGTACCTGGACTCTCCAATAGGCCTAACGGAAGGGGTTCCCATCACTAAATGGCAGCTCTGAACACAATGAGCAATTTTTTAAACAGCAAGTTGGTTGTTTTATGATCACATTTACTGACACTATTCTTTTGCTGTAATTCTTGATAGCTTAAACCCAACTGCTAATTTGAACTCGTCTTCAGATATTTAAAACAGACCTTTGCATTACAATTTGGAACTATTCAGTACTTTTATTTGAGCTATTAATTGAGAAAATGAAACATCGAAAGGCTTTGTACTCCAGCTATCCTTACAAAGCAAGGGTTCACCTTGTCCCTGATGTTGTAGTGGGTGCACCACAATACTTGGGTTTAGAGAGGAGCCTAAATGGGGCAGCTAATTCATTGATTGAAGATTACCAAGGTGTGATCTTATCAGGGAGTTTAAACATAGAACATAAGAAAGTAGGTGCAGGATAAACCCACTCTGCTCTTAAAGCCCACCCCTCTGTTCAATACGATGGTTGATTCTGCTCCCCAGCCTCATCTCCTTTGTGCCACCTCCCCATTAAAAAGATTTGATAAAGTAGATGGGGAGAAATGGTTTGCTTTGATGGGGGGTCCTGAAGAAAGGGTGCGGCTGTTAATTTGAATCCATGTCATCCAGAAATAAAATTGAGACAAATATGAGTTGGAATCCAGAAATAATGGGAGATCTCAAGTTTGACCTCGGTAAAATCTTTTGTTTGGATGAAATTGCCATGGGATATGTGTAATGTGAATAAATATTGATCAGCCATGATCTTGTAGAGAAGGGTTGAATGGCTATCTCCTATCCTAGTGTTCCTACAATTAGAGCTGGTAATGCCCTTTGCTAAAATCTAAACTCCAGAACCTGGAGCAGTACTTTGCTTCTGATTCGGGAGAGGAGGGAGAGAATATTCCATCCATGTTGTGGGCCCTCCCACCTGCTAGGGTCATTGCCTGTATAAAAGGGACATTGGTGGTTAGTACCTGTGGGCTAAATACGTTGTGGGGAGAATTTTATGACCTTCAGATGCAATGAACTATGTCTCTTTCCCTTGCTCTTCACGTCACCCTTTTGCTCATGCTGTTGCTTCCATTTTCGTGTTTGCTTACTTTGCTTCTCTTTGCTTTTACCCATCTTATTTCTGCTCCTCCCTCCCCCCCTCCCCCCAGCTCACCTGCCACTCCCTGTTCCCCCTTGCTTGCAATCACCCAAACCCACCTACCCCAACCATCCACTCATAATCCTTCACCTTCCCAACTCAGACCTTGCTGCTCCATTTATTCTTCAGGTTTCCTCCTCCTCCTCCTCCTCCCATCTTCCCAATCACACTGTTACCCTGTTCATACGAGGGGAATGTTGTGCATCGTTGATTGACCATGCGGTTTTCTTTATTGTAGGAAAGTCAGGAGGAGGATGAGTCCGCAGTCATTGAGAAGATTCTGGCTCAGCGAATGTCACAGAAAGAGGTGAGGAATGACGCATAGTGCAGTCTGCTTAATAGGAGAAATGACAGACACAGGGCAGTTTATTACTTTACAATGTCCACCTTCAAACATTTCCTGTTTGATCCTCTGACAGAAGATTTTAGTTTCCCGGTAAACTGAATCCACAACAATATTATTAACATGCTGTTAGAACGTGGTAGTGTAGAAACAGTCAGCTGAGTGTTGGTGTGGAGTTGGATTAACACATGTTTCCATCATTGTCTCGGAAATAAAAGCAAATGGTGCTGGAAGTACTCAATCTGAGCAGAGAGAAATGGCATGAAACGCAACGATTGAAGGTTATAATGGGAGTTCTGTGACCAGAATAAGGGGAGTTGAGGGGGATGGAGTGGGGTGGAGGGGAAGGGGGAGGAGGAGGAGAGGGTGCTGCACCAATGCAGGAGAGGTTTGGTCTAGTATTACTTTATTTTTTTCTGCTGATGATGCCCAACCTGTGAGAGTATCCAGAGATGCTTTTTCACATTTCACCACCAGGCATTGTATTTATTCCAGAAAACAATTTCTTACAGTGTAATGGATCACGAATGCCCTCCTCAAAAAAACACTCAAGATCTAGATAGATGGATGGATTTTTGTTAGGTAAAGGGATGAAGCAATAGCAACAGGGGGAAATGAAATTGAGGTACAATTTAGCCGTAGGTTCACCAACTGATTAGGGCGGTACAGTAGTCAGCTGGTAGAGCTGCTGCTTCACAGCGCCAGAGACCCAGGTTCGACGCTGACTTCGGGGCTGTTTGTGTCGAGTTTGCACATTCTCCTGTGACAGTGTGGGTTTCCTCAGGGTGTTCCGGTTTTACCTCCCTCATCCCAAAGGAGTGCAGATTTGTAGATTAATGTAAATTGCCCCTAGTGTGTAATGGAAGAGAAATTGGGATGAACAGCGTGGACTCGGTGGGCTGAGGGGCTGTTTCCATGCTGTAATTCTAAACTAAAAAGATGATGGAATAGATTCAGGAGTCTAAATGCTCTCCCTCTGTTCCCATTGACTCAAAATAGCATGAAGCTGTATAGATTTGGGAAGTATGGGGAGGCCGTGGAATGATCTAAAGTCTAAAGTGTAGCAATAGAGAATTTAATAGAAACGGTCACATGAAAGGGCTGAGGGAAAACAGGAGAGATTATTTTCATCAGATTTCTCCAACTTCAGATAGCTCCTCTGTCCCTCCCTTCCCCTCCTCCTTCCTAGATCTCCCTCTATCTTCCTGTCTCCACCTATATCCTTCCTTTGTTCCACCCCCGACATCAGTCTGAAGAAGGGTCTCGACCCGAAACGTCACCCATTCCTCCTCTCCCGAGATGCTGCCTGACCTGCTGAGTTACTCCAGCATTTTGTGAATAAATTATTTTCATCACTTATTGATTTGACATTCAGGTGAATAATTTCACGACTATAGCTAGGAGGGTGATGTACAGAAGGAATTGGCATTATAAAGGATGCATTGCTGTCAGCTCATTACCGAATAAATGATGACATTTCATAGACACTCTGTTAACCACTTTTATTCAAGATATTATGGGGTTGAGAGCAAAGAACTCTTGAAGTGGAGTCACGTGAGCAGGCATATATATATAGCCCATGTTGAAATCTCAGATATTACCAAACAGTTAGCTGAGCACTGTGGATGAACGATTAAACAACTTGTTTCAGCTTCCTTAACTTCAGTTGTTTTACATTTCAACAGACCCCTGGTGCGAGCATACAGGAAGTCGAAGAATTTTACGTCAAATACAGGAATTAGTAAGTATTAGGAGTATTTTCCTCCCCTAATTCTGTTGCACTTGGGTTCTTCCAAACCCTTGTAACCAGGGCTGGCACCAGGGTGGTTTAGGCAGTTATCAGTCAGTACAGCTCAACTTGCTCGTGCCACCTTGTCTGAAATTTGTGATGTGCTGCACTACACTAGTTCTGTAAAATAAATGCCAGAGTCCCTTCAGTAAGATGCAGCTTGTCATTTGGTCATACGTGAAGAAAGGGTGGTAGGATTGATATTTGGCATACAGGACTTGCAAAGGAGCATAGGACTTGCAAAGGAGCATAGGACTTGCTCCTTCGTGGCACAAATTTGACAGGGAGAAACTTGCAGCACTGAAGAAAAGAGTACTCAGCTGCCAAAGCAGGATTGGCTGAATGGCCGCCGTTCTACCATCTCCAGAGTTCCCATTCTTTTTTCCCTGCATCCTTTTGCCGTTGTCCATGCCATGTCCTTGTCCATGCATTCCTCCTTTTGTAAAGGTTAATGCAGATTCTGCCTTTACTGCTGCTTCCTTACAATGCCATAAGAGGCTTCATTTGAAAATATTTATCTAAACCTTCATTTGCTGGTTAGTAGGTATTGGTTTTCCATTTTACACCAATCAAAATTTCCATCAAATCTCCTTAATGATGGATGCCTCCAATTAGTCTTTTCACTCATCACAGTCAAGTCTCTTACCCCAATACTTAATCCAGTATCAATTATCCTGCCTGTGCCCTTAGCGTTCTTGACATCTTTGCCATTCTAATAAAACCTAGGATCTTTTTTAGCTGTATTTTGCATAGTTTAATTGACTTATCCTTGTGCATTTAAAGATTCCATACCATGTAGAGTTCTATGTTTCTTGATGACACGGATAGAGACCATTTTGGTCATCACACCTGTGGCAGCTCACAGAGCAATCCCATTCATTCATTTTCCCTGTGATCTATTCTCTCTACATTCCCATCAACACCCCCCAGATTGTACTTCTGAACTACATTCTGGGGATGATTTGCAAGGGTCAATAACCTACCAACTTGCATGTCATGGGGATGTGGGAAGAAAGCACATGGTCACTGGGAGAACATGACACACACACAGCACAGGAGGACAGGATTGAACCCAGGTCACTGAAGCTACCAGGCAGCAGCTCTCCTGGCGGCCCAAGAAACCACTTGCAAATCTCCTTTTGAAGTTGTAACAATTTATGGTCTTAATTCTTTCTCCAAAAGTGCATCACTTGGCATTTTTTTTAATGTTTTGGGGAGTCTGCTTATCTCTTGAATTTCTCTTTGGTTTATTTTGTGTACATATTAGTGGCACAGCGGCTGCGGCTCACCTGCAGTCCATTTGTCTTAATTGTAGTGTTTAGATGTGATGTAGTGTTTTTTGTGGTTGTGTACTATGTGTGGGGGAGGGGGGGGGGGGGGGGGGAAACTGCAAAATTGTCTCTTCCGAACGGAGATGCGACCTTTTCTCTGGGTGGTGTCTCTGTTCACGCTGCGGCCTACCATCGGCCAAACACCTGGAGCTGGCGGCCTCCACCTTCCAACGGCCAAACACCTGGAGCTGGCGGCCTCCAGCTGGGACCACCTGGGGCTCTGGTTCGCAGAGCCCGCGGACCGGACTGTACTCACCACCTGTGGAGCTGGCTGCCTTCAGAGGCTGTGGTGGTGCTGCGAGTGTGGCTGCGACTCGCCTCCAGAGGCTTTGGCCGCGGGCCGCGTGGATATCGGAAGCTCGCAGGCCCCTGGGTGGGCGCCAACCTCGGGAGCTCCGGCAGTGGCAGCATCTTCGCCCGCCCCGAATCGCGGGGCTTGGGTCGGCCCGCTGCGGACCTTTCACCGTCCGGTACGGCCTGGAATAGGCCGCAGGATTTTCTCCGCCCGGCGGGGACTTCAATGTTGGGAGCCACGACCACTCCGACGTGGCAACTTCAACAGCCTGACCGCGGGAGAAGACGGCAGGGGAAGAGAAAGGACATTCTGGCCTTCCATCACAGTGAGGAGGTGACTGGAGGAGACTCACTGTGATGGATGTTTCTTCTTTTTGTTTTGTGTTGGTTTTGTGATTGTGTGTGTTATTGCTTATTTTTATTGCTCTGATTGTACGGAATTTCATCCAAAAGACATGTTTTTTTAGATGACAATAAAGGTTATTCTGATTCCGATTCTGATTCTGACAGGTACACACTAAACCTTTGCCATCCCAGGATGTAACAATTCATTGCCATTTTGTTTTCTGTCCATGAACTAAACAGCTGTTCAGTAGTCCAACACCTTCTGTAAAGTTGTGCCCAAGAACGGTGCATTAAAATCCTTTTGTGGAACAGAAATAATGTCTGAAATATAGCAACCTGCCAGCTGTTCCTCTGATTCAGTGCACGACAAACCTTCAATGCTGCAGACACCTATTGTTCAGGAATTAATGTTGGGTTATTTTAGTTAATCTTGGGCCCATAGAGCTGGGCAGCATGAAAACCTTCTGTGTATCTCATTTGTGTCCCCTCTTAACCTCTCCTTCTCCTCCCTCTCCATTTCCATTTCCGTCTCCATTTGTTTTTCAACATGAACTCGGTATAATGTGCCTTTATGTTTCAGCTCGTACCTGCACTGTAAGTGGGCCACAGTGGAAGAGCTGCAAAGGGATAAACGGATTCACCAGAAGATCAAGCGTTTCAGAGCCAAGCAAGCTCAGATGAAGAACCTTTTTGTTGAGGTAAAGAGGCAGGCTGGAGCTCAATTGTTAGTTTATTAGCCTCTGCATTTGAGTATGTGATTGTCGAGCCGAGGAAGAGGAGAGCTGGGTTTATAGGTTGGTGATGAGATTATTGACTGACTGCGGCTAGCAGGGGCTCTCTGCCCATGTTGTGATGGTGTCTCCTCCAGTGGTTGAGTTTATTTCCTATTGGCCCTCTTCCAGGTGCTCTTTAGTCAGCTGCTGGAGTTGATGTTGGCTCCACCACTTCAGTTACTGCATCATGGTGTCAAGGGACAACCTGTGCTGATTCTACATTGCACGGCGTCAATCCCCCAAGCTTTTTAGCTTTACAAACTCCTTATTAGAGTTCTCGGCTCTGAATTTAGAGGCTAATAAAGAGAGTGGACAGTGATCAATGAAGACTGCAAAAGAGGCTCATCTGATGGGTTAAATGGTAACGAAGCTCTTGAGCCATACAGGGCAGAAACAGGTCCTTCAGCCACTGTGCCCCTACTGAGCGTCAAGTTCCAGTCTATATTAGATCCATTTACCAGCACTTGGTCTGGAGCACAATATGCCTAGCTGAATCAAGTGTTTGCCTGGATGCTTGCTAAGGATCATAAGTACCTGTTATTACCACCCAGTCAGGCATGGGTTCCAGATTGCAACCACCCTCTGGTGAACAAATTATTTCTTAGATCCCTTGTAAATCTCTTATTCCTTAATAAACCTATGCTCTCTGCTCTTAGTTTGCCGAGAGATACCTATGCTTGTGTTTCCTAGAATTTAGAATATCAAGACATTACTGCTGAAGGGGCAGGTTTCTTCTGGATTGGACATTTTTGGGCGGCATAATTTAGAGGCAGGACTGTAGTTAAGAAGATGTTAGTGTAGGAAGGAACTGCTGATGCTGGTTTAAACCGAAGATAGGCACAAAAAGCTGGAGTAACTCAGCGGGACAGGCAGCAGAGGGAATGGGCAGCGTTCCGGGTTGAGACCCTTCTTCAGGCGGTATGCATAGTAATAGAAATATGGAACTCTTTTGTAAATGTTAGTGCATTGTCAGTTATCTGAAAGTTAATCTGAAAGGTGAGGTTTATTGATTTTTACAAACCAATGATATTAAGGAAAATGGAGGCAAGGTAGGTAATTGAGTCATTTGATGGAAGAGCCATTATCTTACTGAATGGGGCAGTGCCCTGTGTTTTGATGCTTTAAATTAAATTATTGTATTTCTTTTCTGGACTGAGGAAGGGTAGTACCCAGTACATTGTGCAAGTATGGTCAATGCTCAATTGTATGAGGAGGTGTGGGAGAAAGTTTCCAGAAAATAAGGGAAGCTGTAGGACATGAATGTAGGCCATGGGGAGTGCTGAGAAACAGAGGGATCTTGGGAAGGCAAGGACGGATAGTGATAGTCAGCACAGTTTTCCGTGTGAAAAATTGAGTTTTTTTGACGTGGTGACCAAAGGGAGATGAGGCGCGAGATGTCCACATTGATATCAGTAAAGCCTTTCACAAGGTCCCGCATGGTGGGCTGGCCCAGAAGGTGAGATCGCATGGGATCCAGCTTTGTGGAAGGACTGAGGGAGGTAATGAAGTGGTGTGCTGCATGGATCAGTGCTATTGTTTGTCATCCACATTAACGATTTGGATGAGAATATAGGTAACATGATTAGTAAGTTTGCACTTGGAAGTGCAAAAATGATTTGCTGCATCCACAATCATTTGGGGGATCATCCTTGTTAGAGAGTTTTTCTTTTCCTTCTGTTCTTCTTGTTGATTCATAGCTATTAAGATTGATAAGAGAGAGGGGGAGAGCACTGAATGCAGCATATTATTAGGCCAGAATGGCTGTACTCCGAAATGCTTCAGGTTCATGATTTGCCCCTTAATCACAATGTGGCCTTAGCTGTCATCTAGGTTTACTATTGTAGAAAATAGTTTTATTAAAGGCCAGTCGTGGTCTTTGTTTGTACTCAGCTAAGTTTTAAAAAAGGCCTTGGGGATATCCCTGCTCCAGCTACGTGAAACAGCGGTTATTCCAGGACACATCTGGCCTTCAGTGTCGATGAATTTGAAGACATGGCTTCTGTGAAACCTCAAGCTCGTGTTTGTGTGCGCACATGGGAGCCTGGGACTGCATGTGTGCAAGTGGGTCCTGAACACTGCGCGCATGCATTGCCCCGGCATCGTGTCTGTGTGCACGGCCTGGTAGCTCCTGCCTTTGTGTACGCAGTTTCTGGACCTGTGGCGCAGTATTTCTGGCTGGTTTGACCTGCTCTCTGGAGCATTTTCCTTTCCTTTGCCCCATCTCACAGCTTGCGCCCTTAAGAATTCTCAACCAAATCTTCCATTACCTTCCCTGCCAGGCCTGTTGGCTACCTGCACGCTTCCCTCCCACACTGAGACTGGATAACTCATTCCATTGGATGGGTGAAGGTGACACGGTCCATTCTTGGGTGACAGTCGTATTTCACTGTTTGCATCGTACATTTTATGTCTTCTCTATAGCCTGATGAAGAGCCCTTTAATCCGGATTACATAGAGGTTGACCGGATCTTGGATGTCGCACATACCATTGACTCTGAAACTTCAGAGGTGGGTACATCCTGCTATTTGAAAGGTGAAGCTGATGGGCATGTTGAATGGTAAAGGGGGTCGATGTGGTAATAGGAGACTTTCCTTGCCGTGAAATCCAAAAAGTTCTTAAAATCAGCATCGGGTGTTCATGAGTAGAATCGAAAAACACTTCTCCACAGAGAATTTAGATGCTCTTTTTGATTTTAACGTGCTGTACAAAGTAATCCAAAAGAGCCTTGCCGTAGGAATAATTGTTCAACTTTGGCATTGCAGTTCCAGGGAGTTTTGGATTTGCCGGATAATAGTGAAGCTGAAAGAGCTGATTAAGATAATGATTTTGTAGAATCTTGTTTATATACCCTTGGTCGATGATGAACTTTTTGGGGAGTCTAACAAGGGCATTTAAAATGATGAAGAGATTAATTTTAAGAAATTTTGTCTTCAGGGGTGAATCCAGAGCAGGTGAGATAATCGTAGAATTAGACCTAGATCCATAGAAGTGAAACCAAAGCACTTTTTCACATTGATGAAATCTAGCCTCGCTGCAAAAATCCTTGAGTCAACTTAAATTCTCCAGATTGAATTTAATGGATGGATTTTTGTTGGGTTAGTGTTTTGTTGGATGTGGATCAAGGTAACTGCCTGGGGCCACAGTTCAGATGTGAATGGATGTGGTAATGTGGACCATTTGCCTCTGCTTCATAGAAAAAAACCTGCAGATGCTGGTATAATTCGAAGGTAGACACAAAATGCTGGAGTAACTCAGCGGGTCAGGCAGCATCTCTGGAGAGAAGGAATGGGTGACGTTTCGGGTCGAGACCCTTCGTCAGACTGATGTCGGGAGGTGGCGGTTCCCGCCCCGAAATGTCACCCATTCCTTCTCTCCTGAGATGCTGCCTGACTCGCTGAGTGACTCCAGCATTTGGGTCCACCTGCCTCTGCTTAATATTTGCCAATCTGTCTCCTCAGCCTGTGACTCATTACTTGGTGAAGTGGTGCTCTCTACCCTACGAAGAAAGCACCTGGGAGCTGGTGGAAGACATCGACCCCGCAAAGATTCTGGAATATCAGGAGTTGCAGATTGTGCCTGAAATCTCACAAGCGGTAATGGAATTTGACTTGTTTTGCGTGCACATGTCGTTGTTGGCCAACAAGCGATGTACAAACCTCAACTATTAAAACTCAGAGGTCTTGCATTTAACGGTTAGAAGGGGAATCTGTGTACTCTGGTTTGAATAGTATATTCATGGGTGAATTTGAAAACCAATGTATTTAATCAGAGAGTGAAGGTTGATGAAGAGTAAATGAACATTTCTGTCTGATGTTTGTAACATAAAGAAAGAGCATTGCTCAGTCAGAAGAGAGGAGGAAGCAGGTGACATCCAGCCAACTCAGCCAATGGGTTCCAAGTTGTGGAGTTGGTCGAGATTGATCACTGATCCAAGATGAAACTCGGGTTTTTAAATTCACCTCTGGCTCATGCCCTGATGGTGCAACCGAGGTAGAGGGTGGTACTTTTACCCATCATGCCACTGTTAAATGGCAGTGGTGGGGATGAGTGGAAAACCAGTCGGTGAACAGAGGGAAGATGTGCTGCTCATAAGCTTTCAGTTGCTCTCATCTGTTCCCTTTCCCTGGCCTAGGAGCGGCCTCCTGCTGACACATGGAAGAAACTGGAGCCATCACGGCCGTACAAAGCGGACAATAGACTCAGGGAATACCAGCTGGAGGGAATGAACTGGCTGCTCTTCAACTGGTACAACAGGTGAGCACGTGGCTTCCAACATTCCTCTGTTTCTGACTGTAATCTCGTACTTGCTCTCTTCCTCAGTGTTTCTCTCCCTCCCAGCCTTTCCTCCGATGCTCCTGCCCCTGCCCCCACCTCCTCATTTACCCATCCCTCATTTCCCTCTTTATGAAAACAGATCTTTTCATTGTTAGAAGGAAACCCCCAAGTATCTACGGTGGTCGAAACCCTCCACTTCACTCGTTTGTTTCTTTTAAGTCAAAATGAGTTTATTCTAATTTAGTCAAGTGTGTGACATCTTCAGTGGTTTAATTGTGGGTACTGGAAGTGTGAAACAGAAATGCGTGCATCGCTTTGTGGGTCAGATAATGCCTGAGAAGGAATAGTTAATGCTTCCGATGTGCCCAAAGCTGAGCGGTCATCTCGTCGCCTCTCCGTGGAAGGTGACTGATAGTGCAGGGTGGATCGCAGCTGAATGATTCTGTGGGTCACTGACCCGCTGAGTTCCCGCAGTTCCCTGTTCTTTATTGTGTGTTGGAATTGTCTCTGGGTATCATTTCCTTTAAAACCACTTTGGTGGTAAGAATAGGAAGGCAGAGTATTATCTGAATGGTGTCAAGTTAGGAACGGGGACGTACAACGAGATTTGGGTGTCCTAGTGCATCAGTCACTGAAAGGAAGCATGCAGGTACAGCAGGCAGTGAAGAAAGCCAATGGAATGTTGGCCTTCATAACAAGAGGAGTTGAGTATAGGAGCAAAGAGGTCCTTCTGCAGTTGTACAGGGCCCTAGTGAGACCGCACCTGGAGTACTGTGTGCAGTTTTGGTCTCCAAATTTGAGGAAGGGTATTCTTGCTATTGAGGGCGTGCAGCGTAGGTTTACTAGGTTAATTCCTGGAATGGCGGGATTATCATATGTTGAAAGACTGGAGCGACTAAGCTTGTATACATTGGAATTTAGAAGGATGAGAGGAGATCTTATCGAAACGTATAAGATTATTAAGGGGTTGGACACGTTAGAGGCAGGAAACATGTTCCCAATGTTGGGGGAGTCCAGAACAAGGGGTCACAGTTTAAGAATAAGGGGTAGGCCATTTAGAACTGAGATGAGGAAAAACTTTTTCAGTCAGAGAGTTGTGAATCTGTGGAATTCTCTGCCTCAGAAGGCAATGGAGGCCAATTCTCTGAATGACTTCAAGAGAGAGCTAGATAGAACTCTTAAGGATAGCAGAGGCAGGGGGTATGGGGAGAAGGCAGGAATGGGGCACTGATTGAGAATGATCAGCCATGATCACATTGAATGGCAGTGCTGGCTCGAAGGGCCGAATGGCCTCCTCCTGCACCTATTGTCTATTGTCTAAAACATCCACAGAATGAAAACCAAAAATAACTGCAGATTATCAGAATGGGAAATAAAAACAGAAGATACTGGAAACACTCAGCTAATCAGGCAGTGTCTTTGGAAAGAAAAACAGAGTTAATGCTTCTTGTCAGAACTGGGAAAGAGAGAAAAATTTGTTCGTTTTCAGTTGCAGAGGTGGAGAGATGGGTAAGACTGAGGGAATAAGCTGATGGGGTGAGACTGAATGGGTTAATGCAACTGCTGGGTGCAGTTCATCTGTGTTGTCTACTCCTGGCATAGATGTTCACTGTTCCTCGCACAACTTCCCCAGTCTGCTGTCTGTTTGTTTTCACACAACGTTCTGAAGGTGGATCTTTGATGTGAAATTTCAACTTAGTTTTGTTCTCCATTGACACAACTCAAACTCCTGAGTCAGAAGTTTTCTGATTTTATTTCTTTGGGGAAAAATAGAGTGAAAAGTTACAGATGTTGGAGGTCAGCTGATGAAATTGTCATCCATTTCTCAAATCAATTGTTATTGGTGACAGTGGAAGAAGGGATTGGATTCATCCAAAGTTGTTTTTATTCTGTCAGTTCAAATGGCAAAGTTGCATGAACTTCCCACCAGTACTGGTGCTGAACCTGTATGTTATTATGAGACAGCGCGCAGTCACCGGAAGGTTGCTGTTCTGAAAGACACCTGTGAATCAGTTTCCATGCTTCACACAATACCAGACACTAATAACTGCACTGGTTGACCATCAATGACGTCTACTCCATAGTTGTACTCCACAGCTGTACTCTGTAGCGATGGCCTTTTATTGCAATGTTATTGCACACGTGGACCTGAGAGTGAGAGGACCCCCTCCCCTGTGCTGTCCCCTGATGCCCCGTGCCTCCAACCCCCCCCCCTCCATGCCTCCCACCCCCCCTCCCCCGTGCTGTGTCCCTCTGATGCCCCGTGCCTCCAACCTCCCTCCCCCCCGTGCTGTCCCCTGATGCCCCGTGCCTCCCACCCCCCTCCCCCGTGCTGTGTCCCTCTGATGCCCCGTGCCTCCAACCCCCTCCCCCCCGTGCTGTCCCCTGATGCCCAGTGCCTCCCACCCCCCCTCCCCCGTGCTGTGTCCCTCTGATGCCCCGTGCCTCCAACCCCCCTCCCCCCCGTGCTGTCCCCTGATGCCCCGTGCCTCCCACCCCCCTTCCCCCATGCTGTCCCCTGATGCCCCGTGCCTCCCCTGCGCTGTGTCCCTCTAACGCTCTCTAGCTCCACTCTCCATCCCCCCCGCCGCTCCGTGCCTCCACCATGCTCCCCCACCCCCATCTCCGTACTGTATCCCACTGACACGTCCTGGCTCCACTCTCCATGCCCCGACCACTCCGTGGCGTGTCCACTGGCACTCTAACTCCAATCTCCTCACCCTCCCGCCATGGCTCCGTGCCATACCCCCAAAGGCCATTTCTCCGTATCTCAGTGACGCTACCCGGCTACACTCTCCCCACCCCTTCTGCGGTGTCCCATGGCAGGGGGACCATACCTCCCCACTTCTCCCTTCTCCGTACTGTATCCCATTGATGCTCCCTGGCTCCACTCTGTCCACCCCTCCACTCTGCTGTGTCCCATTGACGCTCCTTGGCTCCACTCCTCCAGCCGCTGCCACGGTGGCCCTGGGCGATCCGTGCCACACCCCTCCCCCAACTCTCTACCATGTCCCACCGGTGCTCCCTGGCTCCACGCCTCCCTCCCCTGCCGCCGTGGCCCTCGTGCGTTGCGTGCCTCTTTCCGCTTCTGTCTCTCTCTCATTCCCGCTGTTACGATTGTTTTCTCTCCCCTCTTATAAGTTTTTGAAACTTTATATTTTTCAGAAAAAATTGCATCCTGGCGGATGAAATGGGTCTGGGGAAGACAATCCAATCAATTACATTTCTGTATGAAATATACTTGATGGGAATCCGGGGCCCTTTCCTCATTATTGCACCTCTCTCCACAATAGCCAACTGGGAGCGGGAGTTCCGCACATGGACGGAGGTAAATGTCATCGTGTATCATGGCAGTCAGATCAGCCGCCAGATGATCCACCAGTATGAAATGCACTACAAGGACTCTGAGGTGAGAATGGTGCCGTGGCTGGATGGCCACGCAACTCATTGGTTTCTCCCCACTGCGCGGCGTCTGTTTACTGAAGCATACTCCTGTTTGTAAATGAAAGTGAAATGCATAAACACTGGAAAACTGAATTAGAAATACACAGGAAGCTCTGAGAGGTTAATGCTTTGGGCCAAGGTACTATATCAGAATTTTGAAACATATTGTCACGGTGGCGCAGCGGTAGAGTTGCTGCCTTACAGCGAATGCAGTGCTGGAGACCCGGGTTCCATCCTGACTACGGGTGCTGTCTGTACGGAGTTTGTACTTTCTCCCCGTGACCTGCGTGGGTTTTCTCCGAGATCTTCGGTTTCCTCCCACACTCCAAAGACGTACAGGTTTGTAGATTAATCGGCTTGGTAAATGTAAAAATTGTCCCTAGTGGGTGTAGGATAGTGTTAAAAATTATCCCTTGTATAGGATACTTCCAGTATAGTCCCTGGTGGACTCTTCAGAAATGATGACCACAAGATACAAGATACATTTCTTGTACTGCTGGTATTGCTGTTTATAAAACGTGGTTGAACTTGTGTGAAGTGTTTAATTCTCATGGCCCAGAATTATAAAATATGTCTTTGATTCAACTGATCTGAAGCTCCCAATAATTTTTGGAAGAGTTAAAATACAAGGCAGAAGACTGCACTTTTGCTACTATAAAAGGTTTGATGATTAACTTAATGGGAATGGCAGGCTTAGGTTGGTCGAACCATTGAAGCAGCATTTGTGCTGTATTATTAATGGGAGTAGGAGAGTTGGCGACAAGAACGTAAGACATAGAAACATAGAAAATAGGTGCAGGAGTAGGCCATTCGGCCCTTCAAGCCAGCACCACCATTCAATATGATCATGGCTGATCATCTAAAATCAGAACCCCGTTCCTGCCTTCTCCCCATATCCCTTGATTCTGCTAGCGCTAAGGGCTCTATCTAACTCACTTTTGAATGCAAAGAGTGAATTGGCCCCCACTGCCTTCTTAAACTGTGGCCTCTGGTTCTGGACTCCCCCAACATCGGGAACATGTTTCCTGAATCTAGCATGTCCAATGCCTTAATAATTTTATATGTTTCTATAAGATCCCCTCTCATCCTTCTAAATTCCAGTGCCCAGTCGTTCCATTTTTTCATCATATGACACTCCTGCCATCCCAGGAATTAACATCGTGAACCTACACTGCACTCCCTCAATAGCAAGAATGTCCTTCCTCAAATTAAGAGACCAAAACAGCACACAATACTCTAGGTGCGGTCTCACTAGGGCCCTGTGTTAAAAACCCTGTGTTAGGTTAAAAACCTAACCTAGACCCCACCTTGCCTAGCAACTACAGACCCATTTCCAAACTGCCATTCCTGTCAAAAGTCCTTGAAAAGGCAATCCTTAACCAATTAGTGCCCTACCTGCACCAAAACACCATCCTGGAAAGTTTCCAGTCAGGTTTCAGAGCCCACCACAGCACAGAGTCTGCCTTGTTGAAGGTACACAACGACCTGCTTCTCGCCATCGACACCGGCGACTGTGCAATCCTGCTCCTTCTCGACCTCAGCGCAGCATTCGATACAGTGGACCACACCATCCTTATTGACCGTCTCCGGTACGCGGTTGGCATTGATGGCACTGCCCTGAGCTGGTTCGCTTCGTACCTCAAAGATAGGAGTTTCGCCATCAACATAGGCAGTTATTCCTCTGCTCCAGCTAGCCTCTCCTGCGGAGTTCCACAAGGCTCAATCCTAGGCCCCATTCTCTTTTCTCTATACATGCTCCCCCTTGGCCAAATCATTCAAAGGCACGGCATTTCTTTCCACTGCTATGCCGATGACACTCAGCTTTACCTCCCCCTGAAACCCAACAACCAGTCAAATTTAAACAGCCTCTCACACTGCCTTGAGGACATAAAATGTTGGATGGCACAGAACTTCCTCCAATTAAATGAGAGCAAGTCTGAGGTCATCCTATTCGGCCCCCCCGACTCCATCAAATTGATAACAGGCAGTCTTGGAAGCCTATCCTGCCTAGTCAAACCGCATGTCAAAAACCTCGGCATGATATTTGACTCTGCATTAAAATTTGATAAGCAAGTCAACGCTGTGGTAAAAGCCAGCTTCTTCCAACTTCGAACCATAGCTAAAATCAAACCTTTCCTCAAATTCGACGACACAGAAAAAATCATTCACGCTTTCATTTCCTCCCGCCTAGACTACTGCAACTCCCTATACACTGGGATCAGCCAATCTTCCCTGTCCCGCCTGCAACTGGTCCAAAACGCCGCAGCGAGACTCCTGACGGGTACCCGTAAAAGGGACCACATCACCCCGATTCTGGCCTCTCTCCACTGGCTCCCTGTACGGTACAGAATCAACTTCAAGCTCCTCCTATTCACGTATAAAGCCCTAAATGGACACTCCCCCCCCTACATCAAAAAGCTTCTAACCCCCCTCTCTAACTCCAGGTCCCTCAGATCGGCCGACTTGGGGCTATTCACTATCCCACGGTCTAGGCTTAAACTCAGGGGTGACCGCGCTTTTGCGGTTGCAGCTCCTAGACTGTGGAACAGCATCCCTCTCCCGATCAGAACTGCCCCCTCCATCGACTCCTTTAAGTCCAGGCTCAAAACATATTTCTACTCCCTAGCGTTTGAGGCTCATTGAGGAGGCGCTGTGAACTGTTTGCGTGCTACTGTATGTTTTCATTTTTTTTTTCTATTGGAACCTAATCAAATGTACAGCACTTTGGTCAACGTGGGTTGTTTTTAAATGTGCTATACAAATAAAATTGACTTGACTTGACTTGACTGTACAACTGCAGAAGGACCTCTTTGCTCCTATACTCAAATCCTCTCGTTATGAAGGCCAACATGCCATTAGCTTTCTTCACTGCCTGCTGTACCTGCATGCATACTTTCAGTGACTGATATACAAGGAGATCCAGGTCTTGTTGCACCTCCCCTTTTCCTAATCTGACACCATTCAGATTAATCTGCCTTCTTGTTCATGCCACCAAAGTGGATAACCTCACATTTATCCACATTATACTGCATCTGCCATGCATCTGCCCACTCACCCAACCTATCCAAGTCATCCTGCATCCTCATAGCATCGTCTTCACAGACACTGCCACCCAGTTTTGTGTCATCTGCAAATTTGCTAATGATATTTTTAATTCCTTCATCTAAATCATCTCCAAGTTTGCGGATGACACGAAGCTGGGGGGCAGTGTTAGCTGTGAGGTGGATGCTAGGAGGCTGCAACGTGACTTGGATAGGTTAGGTGAGTGGGCAAAGGCATGGCAGATGCAGTATAATGTGGATAAATGTGAGGTTATCCACTTTGGTGGCAAGAACAGGAAAGCAGACTATTACCTGAATGGTGGCCGATTAGGAGAAGGGGAGATGCAACGAGACCTGGGTGTCGTGGTACACCAGTCATTGAAAGTAGGCATGCAGGTGCAGCAGGCAGTGAAGAAAGCGAATGGTATGTTGGCATTCATAGCGAGGGGATACGAGTATAGGAGCAGGGAGGTTCTGCTGCAGTTGTACAGGGCATTGGTGAGACCACACCTGGAGTATTGCGTACAGTTTTGGTCTCCTAATCTGAGGAAATACATTCTTGCCATAGAGGGAGTACAGAGAAGGTTCACCAGATTCCTGGGATGGCAGGACTTTCATATGAAGAAAGACTGGATAGACTCGGTTTGTACTCGCTGGAATTTAGAAGATTGAGGGGGGATCTTACAGAAACTTACAAAATTCTTAAGGGGTTGGACAGGCTAGATGCAGGAAAATTGTTCCCGATGTTGGGGAAGTCCAGAACAAGGGATCACAGTTTAAGGATAAGGGGGAAGTCTTTCAGGACCGAGATGAGAACGTTTTTTTTCACACAGAGAGTGGTGAATCTGTGGAATTCTCTGCCTCGGAAGGTAGTTGAGGCCAGTTCATTGGCTATATTTAAGAGGGAGTTAGATGTGGCCCTTGTGGCTAAAGGGATCAGGGGGTATGGAGAGAAGGCAGGTACGGGATACTGAGTTGGATGATCAGCCATGATCATATTGAATGGCGGTGCAGGCTCGAAGGGCCGAATGGCCTACTCCTGCACCTATTTTCTATGTTTCTATGTTTCTATCATTAATATATATTGTAAATAACAAGGATCCCAACACCGAGCCTTGCGGCACCCCACTAGTCACTGCCTGCCATTCTGAAAGGGACCCGTTAATTCCTACTCTTTGTTTCCTGTCTGCCAACCAATTTTCTATCCTTGTCAATACCCTACCCCCAATACCATGTGCTCTAATTTTGCCCACTAATCTCCTGTGTGGGACCTTATCAAAGGCTTTCTGAAAGTCCAGATACACCACATCCACTGGCTCTCCTTTGTCCATTATACTTTTTACATCCTCAAAAAATTCCAGAACATTAGTCAAGCAAGATTTCCTCTTCATAAATCCATGCTGACTTGGACCGATCCTGTTACTGCTATCCAAATGTGCCGCTAATACATCTTTAATAATTGACTCCAGCACCTTCCCCACGACTGATGTCAGACTAACTGGTCTATAATTCCCTGTTTTCTCTCTCCCTCCTTTCTTAAAAAGTGGGATAATATTAGCTATCCTCCAGTCCATAGGAACTGATCCAGAATCTATAGAACATTGGAAAATGATCACCAATGTGTCTACGATTTCTAGAGCCACCTCCTTGAGTACCCTGGGATGCAGACCATCAGGCTCTGGGGATTTATCAGCCTTCAGTCCCATCAGTCTATCCAACACCATTTCCTGACTAATGTGAATTTCCTTCTGTTCTGCCATCACCCTAGAACCTCTGTCCCCTAGTACATCTGGGAGATTGTGTCTTCCTTAGTGAAGACAGAACCAAAGTACCTGTTCAACTCGTTTGCCATTTCCTTATTCCCCATAATAAATTCACCTGTTTCTGTCTTCAATGGACCCACATTTGTCTTAACTAATATTTTCCTCTTCACCAACCTATCCTCCTTTATATTCTTGGCTAGCTTACCTTCGTACCTCATCTTTTCTCCCCGTATTGCCTTTTTAGTTACCTTCTGTTGTTCTTTAAAAATTCCCAATCCTCTGGCTTCCTGCTCATCTTTGCTATGTCTTTTCTTTTAGTTTTATACTTTTCTTGACTTTCTTTGTCAGCCACGGTCCCTTCTTACTCCCCTTAGAATCTTTCTTCCTCTTTGGAATGAAATAATCCTGCACCTTCTGTATTATTCCCAGAAATACCTGCCATTGCTGTTCCTCCGTCATCCCTGCTAGGGTCCCTTTGCAGTCAACTTTGGCCAGCTCCTCCCTCATGCCTCCATGTTGTTCAACTGCAATACTGACACTTCCGATTTTACCTTCTCCCTGTCAAATTGCAGATTAAAACTTATAATATTATGTCACTACCTCCTATTGGTTCCTTTACCTTGAGTTCCCTTATCAAATCCGGTTCATTACACGTCAGCCATACCACTGTGCCGCTGCATCACTGGACGTAGTTGCTGATTTTTGAATGACTGCTGACAGCATCAGCTCAGGATACCATCGACAGTGAAGAACAGCAGGCTTGTCTTTTCACTCAAGTGCGAAGGATCTGCATCCTCACTGACGTGGGATTGCTTCTCCATGTACAGCTGACGGTGTGTGTAAGGGCCAGTGTGAGCAGGATTGGAGGGCCTGCACGTCAGCTGTAAATCTGAGTCACAGGCTTTCCACTCTGAGCTTGAAGCTGATTTCAAATGCTACCTTGCAGTAATGGTGACTGGACTCCCCACAGGTGGACTGTGAACGTACTGCACTAGTATGGCCCAGTGCTGAGAGTGTGTGACTCTCCTGAGAAGCACCATAGAGATGATGCCTCACTGTCAGAAGGGCTGCATTCGGGGAGCTCCATATTGCCAGAGTGGCTCTTCTGACGAGGCACAGTGCTGAGAGTATTGGCAGCAGGGTGAACATGCTGCATTGTCCGGAATGCGAGTGCTACACCGAGGGGGCAGGCTGATCATCTGCCTCACCGCCGGTTAGCTGCCAAGTGTATACCATCATCCTTCATTCAGCACGGTTCAAAAACAAAGCAAACTATCCAGTCGCTAACAGATTGCTGTGTTTGGCAGCGAGCTGCAGGCAAAGCTGGCATTCCCACATTGGCCACATTACAGATCCTCATTGGTTGAAATAGTGTTGTCAATGATGATTGTGACAGGCACGGTGGAAATCTTGTCCCTGTTGCTGTAGCTGCCCTCAGCACTCCGTTCTGGGCTAATGTATCTTCATTGTTTTTTTAATCTTGCAGGGCCTCCCCATCCTGGGGACTTTCAAGTTCGATGCAATAATTACCACTTTTGAAATGATTTTGGCTGACTGCCCTGAGCTGCGAAAAATCCAGTGGAGTTGTGTGATCATCGATGAGGCCCATCGGCTGAAGAACAGGAACTGTAAACTGCTGGAGGGTCTCAAGCTCATGGCTTTGGTGAGGACACTGATCATCTTTTGACCATCAAATTTGTCCCTCAGAGGGCTGTGAACCATTGGAACTCTGCCCTAGGGGCTGCAGATACACAGCTGCTGAGTCTATTTTACGGATATTTAGAGGAAAATAATAGAGATTGGATTGGGAAAATGGATACCATGGTTGAGAATTGGCTGCAGTCATACTCAATTGTGGAGGCACTCAGGAGACTGTATGGCCTACTACTATTTTGCATGATCATCTGATGCATTCAGTCAGTCCAGTTAACCTGTGGGCTGAAGGTTTCATGATCCCATTGGGCATCTCAAAGTCAGGAGTACAAATGCAGAGTGTGTCCAGCTGGATCTTGTGTTGAGATTGGTAAATATCCAGAGCTCAATGTGCAGAGAAGTCGACGGTGGATCATTGACAGTGAGGCAGACATAAAATGCTGGCGTAACTCAGTGGGTCAGGCAGCATCTCGGGAGAGAAAGAATGGGTGAGAAGGGTCTCGAACCGAAATGTCATCCATTCCTTCTCTCCTGAGATGCTGCCTGGCCCGCTGAGTTACTCCAGCATTTTGTGTCTACCTTCGATTTTAACCAGCAACTGCAGTTTTTTCCAACTCCTTGACAGTGAGATGTTCAGAGTGAATTGCAGGATGTGGGAGCATGAGAGGGCAGTGGCAGTAAATTGGATCTTGTCGGGATAATAATACAGCAGGGGCAGGCACTTTGGCCACAATGTCTATTTTGAACACTATGCTGAATTAAAATAATCCCTCTGCTTGCACATGACCCGTATCCCTCCAAGCTCTGCATGTCCATTTGCCTATCTAAAAATCTAAAAGGATGTGGTTGGAGAAGGTACCTTCTCACCAGTTTTAGAAGCTACAGTGATTTCCTGACAATAACACTCACTGATTAAGGCAAGCGTATCATAAGCTTTCCGTACCCCTCTATTGTGTTATTTGTTTTAAGAAGCTATGGCTTGGACCCCAAGACCCCCCTGTGCAATGTTTAACATGTTTAGGATAACTTTGTTTTTGGTGGATGCAAGGTGAGATTAACCCAAGTATTGGACTTCTCAAGTCATGAAGTAACAAAGGTTTAGATAAGGTGGAAAGTAATTGCCCCTTAAAATGTGAGTAATTGCCCCTTAAAATGTGAGTCATTGCCCCTTAAAATGCGAGTCATTGCATATGGAATTAGGGGATATTTTAATGTGGTAAAAATTGTTTCAAAAACAGCGTTGCTGAGGATGTTTGACAGCATCTGTGATCTCCTTTATAGCCTATAAACTCAGCCTAATAATTAAGAAACAGCACTTTGGATGGTGAAACCTGGATGGCTTTGAGAGCTAAATCCTGTCCCAGGGGTCATTACCAGGTGTTTGTTTATGTCAGACATTAGAAATGATTAGATTTAAGTAAATTAAACAGCTAGGATGCTCTAATTTAGTCTCAATGGTGCTGGAGTGGCAGTCATTCATGGGTTCACAGTGTTAATCTTCAGCTCTCAATGAATTTTCTTCAATAAAAAACTATTTCTAAGAATCTAAGCATTGATTTACTGCACCAATGTGATCGTGTTCCTTTGCTGTTATCTCACACACTGTTGCATTAGCTACCCATCTCACCTATCCTCACTTTCTTGCTGTCTTTTTTTTCTCCCTTCCTAATTTAGGAACATAAAGTCCTTCTGACTGGAACCCCTTTGCAGAATACAGTGGAAGAGTTGTTCAGCTTATTAAATTTTCTTGAACCCGTTCACTTTCCGTCTGAGTCCACATTCATGGAGGAGTTTGGAGACCTGAAGACCAATGAGCAGGTATGCAATAGCGAGGCGCTGGTTGTTAACCATTTCCCTCTTGTGGAAGGGCAGGAACAGAAGCCACAGCCATCAGCCCCTCTCTGGTTCCACAGCCAGATAGATCATGGGTGATTTGTACCTGAGCATGCCATGCCTTCTTTGGCTATGTTCCTTAACGATCATAACTCCCAACAAATAATTTGCTCCCAAACTCAACAAATTGTTGGAGGACAGCATTCTGAATGCACTCCGCCTTTTGTATGCTTCCTAACAGCATTCCTCACTGCCCCAGTGTCTGCTGTCAGGAATTAGTTTTATTTCTTTACTTACCTGATCGACATGGTGCTTTAAGTTTCTACTCTTCAAGGATATACGTGGCTCAATGTGATTGGCGCATCTAGTTTAGCCTGTTAGCTCTAGTGTATCATATCATATCATATATCTACAGCCGGAAACAGGCCTTTTCGGCCCTCCAAGTCCGTGCCGCCCAGTGATCCCCGTACATTAACACTATCCTACACCCACTAGGGACAATTTTTACATTTACCCAGCCAATTAACCTACATACCTGTACCAGGTGAAAATGTGGTGCAACGCTTCCATGGACAGTTTACCTGAGACCTGATGTCCCGAGTGTTGCAGGTACATCTGATGAGATATGTCCACAACTTTATACAGCTGAAGCTTCACTTTCTTCTCTTACTCAAGTCCATTGCAAATCACCCAAAGTATAGGTAAGTGGCAAAATAATCAAAATGGGAGTTGATAGACGTGTAGAGAGAACACAGTGCCCTCCATAATGTTTGGAACAAAAACCCATCATTTATTTATTTGCCTCTGCTCTCCACAATTTGAGATTTGTAATAGAAAAAAACACATGTGGTTAAAGTGCACATTGTCAGATTTTATTAAAGGGTATTTTATACATTTTGGATTCACCATGCAGAAATTACAGCTGTGTTTATATATAGTCGCCCCAATTTCAGGGCACCATAATGTTTGGGACAGATGGCTTCACAGGCGTTTGTAATTGCTCAGGTGTGTTTAATTGCCTCTTAATGCAGGTATAAGAGAGCTCTCAGCACCTAGTCTTTCCTCCAGTCTTTCCTTCACCTTTGGAAACTTTTATTGCTGTTAATCAACATGTGGACCAAAGAAAGTCAAAGAAGCCATTATGAGTCTGAGAAACAAGAATAAAACTGTTAGAGCCATCAGCCAAATGTTAGGCTTACCCAAATCAACTGTTTGGAACATCATTAAGAAGAAAGAAAGCACTGGTGAGCTTACTAATCGCAAAAAGATTGGCAGGACAAGGAAGACCTCCACAGCTGATGACAGAAGAATTCTCTATAATAAAGAAAAATCCCCAAACACCTGTCCGACAGATCAGAAACACTCTTCAGGAGTCAGGTGTGGATTTGTCAATGACCACTGTCCGCAGAAAACTTCATGAACAGAAATACAGAGGGTACACGGCAAGATGCAAACCACTGGTTAGCCACAAAAATAGGATGGCCAGGTTACAGTTTGCCAAGAAGTACTTAAAAGAGCAACCACAGTTCTGTAAAAAGGTCTTGTGGACAGATGAGACGAAGATTACCACCTCATCTATGAAACATGATGGTGGGGGTGTTATGGCCTGGGCATGAATGGCTGCTGAAGGTATTGGTTCACATATCTTCATTGATGATACAACTGCTGATGGTAGTAGCATAATGAATTCTGAAGTGTTTCGACACATCCTATCTGCTCAAGTTCAAACAAATGCCACAATAGACAATAGGTGCAGGAGGAGGCCATTCGGCCCTTCGAGCCAGCACGGCCATTCAATGTGATCTTATGGCGGCACGGTAGCGCAGCGGTAGAGTTGCTGCTTTACAGCGAATGCAGCGCCGGAGACTCGGGTTCGATCCTGACTACGGGTGCTGCACTGTAAGGAGTTTGTACGTTCTCCCCGTGACCTGCGTGGGTTTTCTCCGAGATCTTCGGTTTCCTCCCACACTCCAAAGACGTACAGGTATGTAGGTTAATTGGCTGGGTAAAGGTAAAAATTGTCCCTACTGGGTGTAGGATAGTGTTAATGTGCGGGGATCGCTGGGCGGCACGGACTTGGTGGGCCGAAAAGGCCTGTTTCCGGCTGTATATATATGATATGATATATGATGATATGATCATGGCTGATCATTCTCAATCAGTACCCCGTTCCTGCCTTCTTCCCATACCCTCTCACTCCGCTATCCTTAAGAGCTCTATCTAGCTCTCTCTTGAAAGCATCCAGAGAATTGGCCTCCACTGCCTTCTGAGGCAGAGAATTCCACAGATTCACAACTCTCTGACTGAAAATGTTTCTCCTCATCTCAGTTCTAAATGGCCTATCCCTTATTCTTAAACTGTGGCCCCTTGCTCTGGACTCCCCCAACATTGAGAACATGTTTCCTGCCTCTAACGTGTTCAACCCCTTAATAATCTTATACGTTTCGATAAGATCTCCTCTCATCCTTTACAAAATTCATTGGCCGGCGGTTCATTCTGCAGCAAGGCAATGATCCCAAACGTACTGCTGAAGCAACAAAGGAGTTTTTCAAAGCTAGAAAATGGTTAATTCTTAAGTGGCCAAGTCAATCACCCGATCTGAACCCAATTGAGCATGCCTTTTATATGCTGAAGAGAAAACTGAAGGGGACTAGCCCTCAAAACAAGCATAAGCTAAAGATGGCTGCAATACAGGCCTGGCAGAGCATCACCAGAGAAGACACCCAGCAACTGGTGATGTCCATGAATTGCAGACTTCAAGTAGTCATTGCATGCAAAGGATATGCAACAAAATACTAAACATGACTTACTTTCACTTACATGACATTGCTGTGTCCCAAACATTATGGTGCCCTGAAATGGGGGGACTATGTATAAACACTGCTGTAATCTCTACATGGTGAAACCAAAATGTATAAAAATGGCCTTTATTAAAATCTGACAATGTGCACTTTAACCACATGCGATTTTTTTCTATTACAAATCTCAAATTGTGGAGTACAGAGGCAAATAAATAAATGATGGGTCTTTGTCCCAAACATTATGGAGGGCACTGTAACCTACAGGAGAATGGGACTGGTGGAATTTCTCTGTTACGATCCTGTGTGGGCCGAATGGTGATATTCACAAAATGCTGGAGTAACTCAGAAGGTCAGGCAGCATCTCGGGAGAGAAGGAATGGGTGACGTTTCAGGTCAAGACCCTTCTTCAGACTGATGTCAGGGGGCGGGACAAAGGAAGGATGTAGGTGGAGACAGGAAGATAGAGGGAGATCTAGGAAGGAGGAGGGGAAGGGAGGGACAGAGGAACTATCTAAAGTTGGAGAAGTCGATGTTCATACCGCTCGGCTGCAAACTGCCCAGGCGAAATATGAGGTGCTGTTCCTCCAATTTCCGGTGGGCCTCACTATGGCACTGGAGGAGGCCCATGACAGAAAGGTCAGACTGGGAATGGGAGGGGGAGTTGAAGTGCTCGGCCACCGGGAGATCAGTTTGGTTAATGCGGACCGAGCGCAGGTGTTCAGCGAAGCGATCGCCGAGCCTGTGCTTGGTTTCGCCGATGTAAATAAGTTGACATCTAGAGCAGCGGATGCAATAGATGAGGTTGGAGGAGGTGCAGGTGAACCTTTGTCTCACCTGGAAAGACTGTTTGGGTCCTTGGATGGAGTTGAGGGGGGAGGTAAAGGGACAGGTGTTGCATTTCGTGCGGTTGCAGGGGAAAGTGCCCGGGGTTGGGGTGGTTTGGGTAGGAAGGGACGGGTGGACCAAGGAGTTATGGAGGGAACGGTCTCTGCGGAACGCAGAGAGGGGAGGGGATGGGAAGATATGGCCAGTGATGGGGTCCCGTTGTAGGTGACGGAAATGTTGGTGGATGATATGTTGGATCCGCTGGCTGGTGGGGTGGAAGGTGAGAACGAGGGGGATTCTGTCCTTGTTGCGAGTGGGGGGAGGGGGAGCAAGAGTGGAGCTGCGGGATGTAGAAGAGACCCTAGTGAGAGCCTCATCTATAATGGAGGAGGGGAAGCCCCGTTTCCTGAAGAACGAGGACATCTCGGAAGCCCTAGTGTGAAACACCTCATCCTGGGCGCAGACGGAGGAATTGGGAGTAGGTGATGGACTTTTTTCAGGGGACTGGGTGGGAAGGAGTGTAGTCCAGATAGCTGTGCGAGTCAGTGGGTTTATAGTAAATGTGTATTGTACAGTGCGGAACTGCCGGTGGTTTTTATTGTACAGTGCGGAACTGCCGGTGGTTTTTATTGTACAGACATTTACTATAAACCCACTGACTCGCACAGCTATCTGGACTACACTTCTTCCCACCCGGACCCCTGCAAAAAGTCTATCCCCTACTCCCAATTCCTTCGTCTACGCCGCATATGTGCCTAGGATGAGGTGTTTCACACTAGGGCTTCCGTGATGTCTTCGTTCTTCAGGAAACAGGGCTTCCCCTCCTCCATTATAGATGAGGCTCTCACTAGGGTCTCTTCTACATCCCGCAGCTCCGCTCTTGCTCCCCCTCCTACCACTCGCAACAAGGACAGAAACAATACAATACAATACAATACAATATATCTTTATTGTCATTGTACCCAGGGGTACAACGAGATTGGGAATGCGCCTCCCATACGATGCAATAATTTAAGTAATTAACAGCAACCCAACGAAACGAAACAATTGTAACAGTTTTTAGACAGGGTAAAGTGCAAGTTGATCTATGCGTTGTGGCCATCCGGCTCAGCAGGACCGGTTCATAGCAGCTATGGCCCTGGGGATGAAGCTGTTCCTGAGTCTGGAGGTGCGGGCGTAGAAGGCCTTGTATCGTCTGCCCGATGGAAGGAGTTCGAACAGACTGTTGCAGGGGTGTGAAGAGTCTTTGTGGATGCTGGTGGCTTTTCTGAGGCATCGTGTGTTGTAGATGCCCTCCAAGTCTGGTAGCTGTGTTCCGATGGCCCTCTGAGCTCTATGGACTACCCGCTGTAGAGCTTTCCTTTCTGCCTCCGTGCAGCTGAGGTACCACACAGGGATGCCATGCGTTAGGATGCTCTCTATGGTGCAGCGGTAGAAGGTCGTCAGCAGCTGTTGGGGTAGACCAGACTTTTTCAATGTTCTTAAGTAGAACTGTCTTTGTTGTGCCTTCTTGACCAGCGCAGCAGTTCTATTGGACCATGTTAGGTCCTCCGAAATGTGAGTGCCCAGAAACTTGAAGCTGGACACTCTCTCCACACTGACCCCGTTGATAGAGATCGGGGCATATTCCCCGTTATGTGATATTCCCCGTTGGTGGTATTTAGGGACAGGTTGTTATCCGAGCACCAGTCCGCCAGGTTCTGCACCTCCGCTCTATAGTTTGTTTCATCCCCGTTGGTGATCAGCCCGATCACCGTTGTGTCATCTGCAAACTTGACAATGGTGTTGGTGTCGAATGCAGGAACACAGTCGTGTGTGAAGAGGGAGTAGAGCATGGGGCTCAGAACACAGCCCTGTGGTGTGCCGGTACTCAGGGTGATAGTGGAGGACAGGTGCGGGCCCATTCTCACTGCCTGCGGTCGTTCCAGCAGGAAGTCCAGGATCCAGTCACATAATGACGAGCTGAGGCCTAGCTGGTGGAGTTTGGTGATGAGCTTGGTGGGGATGACCGTGTTGAAGGCGGAGCTATAGTCTATGAATAGCATCCTCACGTACTTGCCCTGTCTCTCTAGGTGAGTCAGGACAGTGTGAAGAGCCAGAGAGATGGCGTCCTCTGTGGATCTATTTGCCCTGTATGCAAATTGATGTGGGTCCAGTGAGTCAGGGATGCTGGATTTGATGTGTGAGAGGACCAGCCTCTCAAAGCACTTCATGACTATCGGCGTTAGGGCAACCGGGCGGTAGTCGTTCAGGTTGGAGATCTTTGCTTTTTTCAGCACCGGAACTATGATAGCCGACTTCAGGCATTTGGGGACCGTAGCCAGAGATAATGACAGGTTAAAGATCCTGGTGAATACCTCAGCCAGCTGTTCAGCACAGTCCTTCAGTACCCTTCCTTGAACTTCCTTGAAACAAGTATGAATGTGGAGCTGAGGCCAGTATCACACAGGCTTGAGGGGGAAACTGCCTGCCACTACTCATCACCTTATGTTTGTAGCATTGAGACTTTTTTTTTAAATGCTAGATTGATTTAACACTTGAATTTAAGTTCGAGCTCGCGCTAATTGATAAATAGCAAGATTGCTGGCGTATCACACATTTTACTGTTGGCTGAATGAGCTAGCTGAATCAATGTTTTTAGATTTAGAGATACAGCGCGGAAACAGGCCCTTCGGCCCACTGGGTCCGCGCCGCCCAGCGATCCCCGCATATTAACACTATCCTACACACACTAGGGACAATTTTTACATTTACCCAGCCAATTAACCTACATACCTGTACGTCTTTGGAGTGTGGGAGGAAACCGAAGATCTCGGAGAAAACCCACGCAGGTCACGGGGAGAACGTACAAACTCCGTACAGACGGTGCCCGTATTCAGGATCGAATCTGAGTCTCCGGCGCTGCATTCGCTGTAAGGCAGCAACTCTACCGCTGCGTGAAGGGTCTCGACCCGAAACGTCACCCATTCTTTCTCTCCAGAGATGCTGTCTGACCCGCTGAGTTACTCCAGCATTTTGTGTCTACTTTCAATGTTCTTTCAGCTTTATCTCGCTTACGCCAATACTGCCAGTGGAGATTTGAACTAATTCTCCACCAGTGGAGCCACTGCCTTTCAAATGAGGACCCACCTTCCCGCTAAAGATTCACATATCACTATTAGAGGATGAACTGGGGGTTCTGGTGTATATACCAATGCCTCCAAAATATCTCACTACTGCTTTTGATTTTTCAGTGCCTAGCTTGGCAGCTTTGCATTGCTTTTAATGGTCAAAGTTTGTTGTTGTAAACAACTGAAGAGATTGTTATTGAGAAACAAAATGGCATGATTGTGCCCAGTGACAAATGAAATGGCAGAAGGACAGATTAAAGTTAGATGTCACAGAGCTCCTAAAGCCGTTGTGATCAAGATTCCAATGTCTGGCTTGAGGTGTCATTTTTATGCTGCGATGTTGGTGCATTGACTTGAGAGGTCCAATTAGTGGAGGTGATCAGAACACCATGAAAATCAAAGGATTTGGTCATTTGCAGTAATTTTCCCTCCCTTCTCACTGTGACCTACATCTGTGCAGTCTGAGCATCTTCATTGTCATAGTCGTAGAGTAATACAGTGTGGCCCAACTCGCCCACACCGGCCAACAATATCCCAGCTACATTAGTCCCACTTGCCTGTGCTTGGTCCATAACCCTTCATAAGATTGTGCTGGATTCAAATTCTTTACACATTCTGTCTCCCCTTCTTTCTCTCAAACATTCCTTGCCACCAACTTTTAAGACATAATTATTGCTGTAATCTAATATCTACATGATTTAGATTTCATTCTACTTTCCAGTTAACTGTAAAACACAAAGTGCTGGAAAATCTCAGTGGGTCAGGCAGCATCTGTGGAGAGAATGGATAGACAACCTTTCAGGTCTAAATTCTTTGGCCTTCTTCTAACTGGGGCATAGCTTGCAGCATGCACTTTCCTGTGGGTTTATCAGACCTTTTTGTTGTTGCTATTTGAAATTGCCTTCAGTCATTCAGTCTAAAGTGTTAACAGTTTGATTTGATTTAGTTGGGCTGGGCAGATGGGCCCCAGCAGGGTATGATCAACTGGGGTTATAACTGAACCTTTTCTCCTGTGGTAGGTGAAGAAGCTACAAGCAGTGCTGAAACCCATGATGCTTCGAAGACTGAAAGATGATGTGGAGAAAAATCTGGCTCCAAAGGAGGAGACCATCATTGAGGTGGAACTGACTAACATCCAGAAAAAGTATTACAGGGCCATCCTGGAGAGAAACTTCTCTTTCTTGGCTAAAGGAGCTAACCAGGCTAACATGCCAAACCTGCTGAATACCATGATGGAACTGAGAAAATGCTGTAACCATCCCTATTTGATCAATGGTGAGCCCATGTATCAAGCTCCATTTAATGCTGTCAATGCCCCATCATTGTCTCCAAATGCCTCTGCACCTCTGTTATCCATCGACCATTTGACCGCTGTCCCATTTGCAACTGCGCGTTCATGTCAGAGACTAATACTCCTGATTTTCTTGTCTAAAATCCTCTGCTTCTCCCTTGCTGTCCTTAAAACATACGTCCAAACCTTTCTTCAAAGTCTCTCATGTCTCTTTGGGCAACTTGGGGTCAGACTATATTTGATGAAGCTCGTGTGCATTACTTTGTAGATTGATCGTCTTTCTTGATGTGAAATGCATATTGTTTTGCTGAGTCGTACAAAGTGGAATGTTCCAGGTTCAATTCCTAGTCAGTGATGCGAGCTGACATCTTAAATGCCTACATATGCCTACTATTATAGGAAATGGTCCTACAACCAGAGGACATGATTAGGTCCTCTGGTTAATGCAGATACATGGGTTAGTGTAGATGGGTACAGAATGGACATATTGGGTGAATTGTCCTGCTCTGATTCAAGTATCAGGGATCTGTGAGTGCCAATATTTTTGGCAGTGGTTAAAGTAAAAGAGAGGGCATAAAAAGTAATTAAAGATCTTGAAAAAGCGCTGGGAAGATATGTAATGAATATTTTAATTTTGATTCCCGCTAGGTGCTGAGGAGAAAATCCTGGATGAGTTCCGTGAGGTGCACAATCCCGAGGCCCATCATTTCCAGCTGCAGGCCATGATCCAGGCAGCAGGAAAGTTGGTGCTGATCGACAAGCTGTTGCCCAAACTGCTAGCAGGAGGGCACAAGGTGCTGATCTTCTCTCAGATGGTTCGCTGCCTGGATATACTTGAAGATTATCTCATCCACCGACGGTGAGCCGAGACGAGATACCCATTCCTGTGAGCTGGAGACAGCCCCAGCCTCTGTTTTAGTCGCTGCTTATTCATGTAAAGATTAATGGGAGTGAAAAGTAATTTGGATGTCTAGTTTTTAGTTGAAAATGAATGCTTTAACATTTTTGATGAACATTACAAGAACACTTGATCCTATTGAGATGTGATTGAAGTTTCCTCGGTTACTCTTTGGCACCAATCCAAGTGAATCAAAATGTCGAGCCTTTCATACCGAGCTTTGCTAAAGTGTTGGAGCTCTCTAGAAGCAGCATTTGATAGGTCCTTTGAGTGGGCAGACACAATCAGACAGTCTATATTGCCAGTGGCCATTCAGTTGTTCTTGCAGGATGTGTGTGATATTCACCCAGATGTTGTCAAGAGGTAGTAATATTTATCCACCTCAATATGGATCAGATGTGCATTTGGTCTCATTAGCTTGCTGCTCTTACATTTCACAATGTTAGGAACTGGAGAAGACTATTAAAGTCATTTCAACTAGGTTACTCTTGTATGTACTATATATCTATATATCGTAATTACTGGCTCCATAGCGGGCCACCGGAGAGACAATGTATTTAACATCCCCGTTGTCTGCTCCCTAACCCATGACCTCCCTCACCCAGAAAGGCAAGTACATCCGCCCTCTAATTTGCACATTCTGTCTTGGAAATACATTGCATTCCTCCATCATCAAAGGCTATAAATCCTGCAAACCATTCTCACAGCATCCTTAATACACAGGCAGCAAAAGGTTGCTCACCACTGTTTTTTCAAGGCCAGGTCAGGAGAGTCCCTCAAAGTTATCCTTTCCAACAACAGCTGTAACCCACAAATGAATTGGGGGGAAAAGTAAAGGGAGCGGCTGAGATGACAGCACATTCTGGGGCAGTACATGTAACCGGCTGTGTCACCTCCTTTAGTTCTCTGAGATTCTTTGTGCAAGCATATTGGTTCCTGTGTTCTAATTCTGGCGATTTCTACATGTTTTAGGTACACCTATGAGCGGATCGATGGCAGGGTACGGGGGAACTTGAGGCAGGCTGCAATTGATCGCTTCTCCAAACCAGACTCGGACCGCTTTGTGTTTCTGCTGTGCACCAGGGCAGGAGGTCTTGGTATTAATCTTACTGCTGCAGACACTTGTATCATCTTCGATTCGGATTGGAACCCACAGAACGACCTGCAGGTGAGTTGCAGCGAGCTGCAGCAGAGGAAAAGCTAATGGATCAACCCCACACACGGCTCTGTGCTGTGATGTCGAAGCACCCTGTCACGTGCTTTGTGCTTTGTGTGGAGCTGCCTTGTGCTTCCTAGCCTCACCAATCCTTTGAGGATACCTGATAGATTTCATTGCAGTAAATTAGTTGACAAAGCAGAAAGGCGATTAAGAATTCTTTAAGCTATACAACAAAAGAGAAATAATGAGGTTTAATTGAGGCGTGTAAGATTAAGAGCAGTCTAGACATGCTGAACAGAAAGGATCTATTTCCTTTAGTAGATAATTGAGTAATTAGGATGCAGGGATGTAAATTTATTAATAGAACGATTGGAGTTGAAGAAACCCCCAAAATCATTCAATCAGCGAATCATTCAACCCTCGTCATTGTGAAAGCAAAGGTGGCTGGGCATGTGAAGAGCCACAATCATCAGGGCCACAGACAAGGGGGCATGTGGGGTTAACACAAGGTCTCTTTTGACAGCATGGACGCAGTGCCCACAAAATGGGACTTCTGCTATCATTTTATTTGTTTTTATTGCTATAATTATAATTGGAGATTAAAAGATATAACATTATTTACGAGTTACAGGTCAAGTCATTGGTGATGTGAATAGGAAAGATTGTTAATGTCAACAGAGATGAGCGAAAGTGGTGGCTGAAAGAAGTAACGGTTGACCAGGACTGAAGTTATAGACTGTTAGAAATCTTTCACCAGGCAGATGGGAATTACTAGTACTCAGCAGATTAGCTGAGTGGGAAGGAGAGTGACGGGGCTGGATCTTGGGATCAGAGAGATGTGATGAAGGAGGAGTGCTTTGTTCCAGTGCCGATCCTACCAGACACTAGACATTTTCCATCTGATAATACAGGGGACTTCTGATGGAAATATTGACATATCCATACCTAAATAAAGTGTCTAGAGAGGCTGTGGTTGGGGCCAAGAATGTAAGGTTTGGTATTTTATTCCCTTCACCAATGTGTTTCCTGCTCTCCAAGCAATTAATATATGATTGCACGGAATCGTGGAGATTGCCATAACCTTTCATTGTCTCTAGGCTCAGGCTCGTTGTCACCGGATAGGACAGAGTAAAGCAGTTCAAGTGTATCGCCTCATAACCCGTAACTCGTACGAGCGAGAGATGTTCGACAAGGCCAGTCTCAAGCTGGGTCTAGACAGAGCAGTGTTGCAAGCAATGAACCGCAAAGGAAACACCAACGGGGTAAGGTGGTCTGGTGCAGTACTGAATCCACAGTTGTGTGAACACTTCGTGTTGGACAACAGGTTGTATTTTGTGGGGCAGGGGATGGCGATGGTGTGAATTTGAAGGGTCTGCTGGGTCAGGGCCCAACATGTCAATTAGGGTTATTGCAGGCAAATGCAAAATGGAGGCAATTATACATGGAGAAAGCAAACGTGTTGGAGGAAACTGAGACATGACTACAATGATATCAGGACTGGGACAGGACAACAATAACTATGGCAGTAGGATACAAGCATGCCGCTATAAGGAGGACAAAAATAGAATCTATTTGAATCAAGATACAGGATTTATTGTAAGAATGGGTGCAGTTTGCAGACATTTAATAATGGGACAAAAGTAGACTGAAATAGGGGGATTTAAACAGCCCTGATATTAGTTTGAAAGAAAAGGTTGCTGAAGGTATAAAGGAATGGAATTCTTACAATGTACACAGAACTCCTTTCTAACCCAGTATGTACTAAGTAGACACAAGGAACTGCAGATTCTGGTTTGCCAAAAAAAGACTCAAAGTGCTGGAGTAACTCAATGGGTCAGGCCACTGGAGAACATGGATAGGCATTTTTTCAGGTCAGAACCCTTCTTCAGACTGATTTTGGGGGGTGGGGGGCGCTGAGAAAGCTGGAAGAGTTGTGAGGCGGGACAAAGTCTGGCAAGTGATAAATGGATTTAGATAGGTGGGGGGGGGGGTGTTGAGGGTTGATTAGAAGATGGTTGGACAAAGGGCAGAGATGAAAAGACATGAAAGTGTAAGATTCAGATAGAAGAAGTATGAAATGCAAAGCCAGAGGAAGGGAACAGGCCCAACAAGAGAAGTCTTGTGATTAGGTGTAGTTATAGGGAATGAACCAGATAAATATAATAAGTAAAAAAGGAAAATACGTAAGCAATAGTGAGCTAACTACAATGAATAAGAATGTGATCAGCCATGATCACATTGAATGGCAGTGCTGGCTCGAAGGGCCGAATGGCCTCCTCCTGCACCTATTGTCTATTGTCTATTAACAGTATAGGTATAGCCAACGTACTGGATTGGAGAAAGGCTGAGAATAGAAGTTGTAAAGATAAAATGAACAGCAATATTGGCAAACACCAATGGGAAACATTGAAATAGCATTCAATAGAGTGGAGGGAAAGTATCTTCTAAGGAAAGGACAAACTAAACACTCAGGTTCACTTGCACCTCCTCCAACCTCATCTACTGTATCTGCTGTTCCAGGTGTGGACTCCAATATATTGGCGAGACCCAGCATAGGCTGGCCAATTGTTTCGCTGAACACCTCTGCTCAGTCTGCCTAGGCCTATGCAGTCTCCCAGTCGCTGAACACTATCTCCCCCTCCCACTCCCACACTGACCTTTCTGTCGGTGAGCCTCCTCCACTGTCGGAGTGAGGCCCAACGCAAATTGGAGGATAGCACCTCATATTTCGCTTGGGCAGCTTACAACCCAGCGGTATGAATATTGTTTTCCCTAACATTAAGTTTCCCTCTCAGCCCATCCCTCCCCCACTATAGTTCTCCGGCTAGATTCACTGTCCTTCTGATTCATTTCACAGTTTCTATGGCTCATTGTCATCTTCCCCTCAGTCAACAATGAACCATTCTACATTTCTGTTCTTTGATCTGTTATTTCGCACCTTCCCCTTCCATATCTTGAGCTTCCCTCTCCCCTGACTCTCAGTCTGAAGCAGAGCCTCGACCTGAAATGTCACCCACTCCTTCTCTCCAGAGATGTTACCTGTCCTGCTGAGTTACTCCAGCATTTTGTGTCTATCTGCAGTATAAACCAGCATCTGCAGTTCCTTCGTAAATACTCATGAAGCTCTATAAAGACAATAAATACAATAGGGAACAACTGAGGGAAGGAACGAGGCATCAATTAACTACACATGTTACAGTGGAGTGCACAATAGGTGTGAGAGGAATTTGAAGAGGAGTGAAAGGAACAATTAGGAAGACAAAGAGGAACATAAAACATTGTAATGTGTAGGAAGGAACTGCAAATGCTGGTTTACACCAACGATGGGCACAAAATCCTGGAGTAACTCAGCGGGACAGACAGCATCTCTGGATGGAACGAATGGGTGACGATTTGGGTTGAGACCCTTCTTCAGACAGAGTCAGGGGAGAGGGAAAGAGATAAGGAAGGGTAAAAACGAGACATCAAAGGGGATGAGGTACAAGGGAAATGTCGTAGAACTGGAGAGCAGGAGGAATCACAGAGAATGAGGAGCGAAATAGATTGTTTGCAGAACTCTCAAAACATTGTAAGATATTTTATAGACATACCAGAAACAAGAAATTAAGGCTTCGCTGAGAATGAAGCTACTGAGGTTCAGGCACAGCAGCCCACAAGTAACGACAGGACAGTGCAGAAATATTAAATGTTCAACAGCTTCAAAGTAGAACAAATGAAATGATATTAAATGACAGGATGTAAATTTACAATAGAAAAAGAGAATGTATTAAATAAATCAATCAAACTTAGAGGATAAAATTCCCAGTCTGGTTAGAAAGTATCCGCACAATTTACCGTCATTTAGTGAAGCAAATGCATCATTATATTATTAGAAAACAGTCACCAACGACTTCTCCTGGAACCCCCATATAGAAGCAACGGCCAAGAAAGTCACCAACGCCTCTACTTCCTTAGAAGGCGTAGGAGGTTTGACATGTCCCCTACAACTCCCACCAACTTCTACAGATGCACCATAGAAAGCATTTGATCAGGATGCATCACAGCCTGCTTTGGGAACAGCTCCATCCAAGACCGCAAGAAATTGCAGCGAATTGTGGACGCAGCCCAGACCATCACACAAACCAACCTATTGACTCAATTTATACCTCACGCTGCCTCGGCATTATCAAGGCCGAGTCGCACCCTGGCCACTCCCTCTTCTTCCCTCTCCCATCAGGCAAAAGGTATAGAAGTGTGAAAAGCATACCTCCAGATTCAGAGACAGTTTCTTCCCAGCTGTTATCTGGCAACTGAATCACCTACCACAACCAGAGACCAGTACTGAACTACTATCTACCTCTTTGGTGACCCTTGGACTATCCTTGATCAGACTTTGCTGGCTTTATGTGTAAGAAAGAACTGCAGATGCTGGTTTAAATCGAAGATAGACATCAAAAGCTGGAGTAACTCAGACAGCATCTCTGACGTTTTGGGTTGAGACCCTTCTTCAGACTAGCTGGCATTACCTTGCACTAAACGTTATTCCCATATCATGTATCTCTGCACTATAAATGGATTGATTGTAATCATGTATTGTCCTTCTGCTGACTGGTTAGCACGCAACAAAAGCTTTTCACTGTACCTCGGTACACGTGACAATAAACTAAACTGAACTAAAAGCTAAACTGTGGTGGTAGAGGATGAGCAAGTGGCTAATGTAATCCCTGTATTTCAGAAGCCAGGAATTGCAGACAAGTCAGCTATGAGTGGGGGAAGGAAAATAGTGGAACTCATGCTAAAGGGGAGAATAGGAATGAAATGTATGCAACAAAGCACAGGTAACATGAATTCCAAGGGGACGTTCTTGCTTGAACAGCCATCTTGAAATTGTTTACAGTGACAGTAGATTAAACTTATCAAGATTTTCAAAAATCCCTCAGTAAGGTGCCTCCGAATGAGCCAACATTGCCAAGAAATGCAGAGTCAAGGGACAAACAGCAGCATGGATTACCAGCAGGCTTCAGGGCACAAACCACAGAATGGAAGTAAAGTGTAGTTATGCAGAGAGGATGGTAGGTAGTGCTGGGGTAACTCAGCGGGACAGACAGCATCTCTGGGGACAAGCAATGGGTAATGTTTCGGGTCAAGACCCTTCTTCAGACTAGTCAGTGGAAAGGATAAGAGGATTCCCTCTCCCCTGACTCTCAGTCTGAGGAAGGGTCTCGACCCGAAACGTCACCCATTCCTTCTCTCTAGAGATGCTGCCTGTCCAGCTGAGTTACTCAAGCATTTTGTGCCTATATTTGCAGTTCCTTCCTACACAGGTAGTGCTGGGACTGCTCTTCAAACTTGCATCAAGTAGGAAGAGTCAGCAGTACCAAGGATTCCAGCAAATTGCAGAAGAACAATAATAAACTTGCACAATGGGACAAAGATTAGCAGTTGAAGCTGAGGGGGGCTGGAGAGAAAGGGAATTATGAGGTATAAATCCATGGCACACTGTCCCATTAAACATCCCGGGCAGTGATGGCATGAGGTAGATACAGTGTGAGTAGAGCATCGATTCACGGACACTCGCCTCTCCTGAAGTATATTACGGTATATGTTTATTGCTTTAATATCACTGATTCAGATGGGCCATTTAATCGATTCGTTTATGTTCATGTGATAGGAGCAGAATTAGGCCATTCGGCCCATTGAGTCTACTCTGCCAATCAATCATGGCTGATCAATCTTTCCCTCTCAACCCCATTCTCCTGCTTTCTCCCCATACCCTTTGACACCCTTACTGATCAAGAATCTGTCAATCTTCGTTTAAAAAATTCCTAATGAGTGAATACCCAATGATTCTGGAAGTAGCCAATCGAACTTTTGGTTCTCTCAATAGTAGGGAGAACAATCAGGTGAATGGGAAAATCAGCGAATGAAAGTCCATTTGCAGCAAAATCTCACAGGGCTGTAAGCACTTGCTGTCATCCACGCAACTCACACTCCATCCTTTCACATCTTGTTTTGATGGTCAGGGCTGCTCCGTTGAAACAACTGTTTGCTTTAGTGACTGTGTGCCTCCCTGTGCAGGTACAGCCATTGTCCAAGATTGAAGTAGAGGATCTTCTTCGTAAAGGAGCATATGGAGCCCTGATGGATGAGGAGGATGAAGGATCAAAGTTTTGTGAAGAAGACATAGACCAGATCTTGCTTCGGCGAACTCGCACCATCACCATTGAATCGGAAGGGAAGGGTTCCACATTTGCAAAGGTTAGAAGTAGCATTCAGGCACAATCAATGACTGCAACTCAACATAGCACCAAGAGTTAATGGTTCGCTGGCAAGGCATTTTGATTGCTCAATAGAATATTTTAACAGCAGTGTTACTGGATGGGGGAGGGAAGAACAGAATGATCAGTTGATCACAATACCCCGTCTTGTGTTGGACTGAACTTTGATCAAATGCAGCTCTTTTAAATAGTTGACTTTTTAACCAGGAAATACTCTGTCTGGCACAGAGAGAGGGGCATCGGAAGGAAGCAATTAGACTGGATACAAACGTAGTTCACTTTCTCCGTTTAATTAATTACTCATTAAACATTAACACATTAGCAAATCTCAGCCAAGTTATTTGAGAGCCACCTGACAAATAAAGTCACCCGTTGAGGAGGGAAGAATGTTTACCTCAGAGCACTGCCCTGGGGTTGACTGTGGAGCACAGGGTAGTGCAGACCTTGGCAGTCTCACCTTAGCCCCTCTTCCTGAACATCATGAGTTAACGCGACCACTTGCAGATTCATTAATCAATCAGCATTGTTTCTGTCTATTCTAATTCTATATCTGACTGAATCAGTGCACTTATTCAAGTTTGTTTCCAGAATTCTGCTAAACCTGTGCACTCACAGCCAGCTACCGAGGTTTGAACAATCCTCTGCCCACCCTCTCGGACAGTGTCCTGACTGCGTCATTTAATGTCACTGGCACATCCGATTAATATTTTTGTCGCTTGCTTGAATTGCTTACAGCTCCTTAACAAGTACACCATTGGTACTCTGCTGTGATTTGTTTCTGCTTCAGGCCAGTTTTGTCGCTTCGGGCAATAGGACGGACATCTCCTTGGATGACCCCAACTTCTGGGAAAAATGGGCCAAAATTGCAGAGCTGGATATAGAGTCGAAGAACGGAAAGGTAAGTGCCTGTGACAGGTAGTGTTTGGCCTGTGACAGGTGCTGTCCTTGAGCAGGTGCCCACATGTGCAGAAGATGATGATAAATGGAAACCTGGCAGAGGGTATTGTAACTGGTTGTGGCCACGTTCCGTCTATTCCTGCTTGACTCCCCAGCCTAATGGCTCACCTGAGGTAACTGTAATGATGCAGACCCTCCGCTAAAAGTGGCAACACAGGTAAATAGTGGTAAAGAAAGTGTACAGCACACTTGCCTTGATTGTCCAGGGCATAAAAGACATGAAGTCATTTTGCAGTTGTATAAAACTTTGGTTGGGTAGCATTTGGAGGTATTGTGTACAGTGCTGTTTGCCCCATTATAGGATGGTTGTTGAGTTTTGGGAAGAATGCAGATGTTTACCAGGATGCGGCCTGGATTGGAGGGTATTAGCTATAAGAAGAGATTTAATGGACGTATTGTTTTCTCTGGCGACTTGGATGCAAAGGAGAGACCTGATGTAAGTTTATAAAATGATGAGAGGCATAGATAGGGTAGATATTCATTTCCCCCAGGGTGATAATGTTAAATACTAGAGAATAGCTTTAAGGAGAGTGGGGGAAAGTTTAAAGGATATTTGTGAAGCAAGTTTTTTTTACGGTGGTGGGTATCTGGAACACACTGCCAGGGAGGTAGTAGAAGCAGGTACAACAGTGACATTTAGACAGGCACATGAACAGGCAGGGAATGGAGGGATATGAATCATGTGCAGGCAGAGGGGATTAGTTTAATTTAACAACATGTTGGCACAGACATGATGGGCCAGAAGGCTTGTTTCTGTGCCATAGACTACAGAGCAGTGCAGTCGTGCCGTCCTGTCACATGCTCCCTGCAGGGAGGCCTTCCTGCAGTCAGAATCTGAAGCTCCACTGTGGTTGGCAGTGTCGTTAAAATGTTCAGCCTGTGCACATTTCCTTATTTAGATAGACATTGAAGGTCTCGTGCCCCTCAACCAGCTCGCCAAAAGACGACTTGTCCATTTGTTTGCCTTCTGTATAATGTTGTGTTTTGAGTTGCTACTGCATACCTTAGAGGAGGAGGCGAGGGGCATGATCAGGGAGGGACTGGAAGCTGTGCTACATTGGAGAGGGTACAGAGACTCTGGGATATGGAACTCTAAAGGATATTACCACGGTCAGGTACAGCAAAGTCAAGGTGCTAGAATCAGAAGGCAAGCACTTTTAATTTAATGCTTTTGGAGTTTGGAGTACTTTTGCGCAAGATTAGAGTATAAGGTGTGTGATTCCGATTGGATAAATCTGAGTTCATGGAGTATACATAATGCAAGCAAGGGGCTCAGGAAAAGGGAGGAGCTGGAAACAAGGCCACGTTGTTGAAGAGATCAGGTCTCCGTTATTGCACATCATGAGTCAGGGGAGTGAACGGGGTTGATATTGATTCTCCTCTCTTTGGACATCTTGCACACAGGACAGTTTGGTCATCGACACGCCACGTGTCAGGAAACAGACCAAACACTACAATTCGTTTGAGGATGATGAATTGATGGAGTTCTCTGAGCTTGACAGTGATAGTGAAGATAAACCTTCAAGGTCTCGCCGTCTCCATGACAAGACACGTCGGTATCTCCGGGCGGAATGCTTTCGGGTAGAAAAGAACCTGTTGATATTCGGGTAAGTATGTGATTTGGACTGGATTCATTGAATATAAACTGAAATTAGTTGTTTCATTGTTGCCTACCAGAACATCCCATGTACTTTATAACTAGTCAAGTGTTGTTGAAATTCAATCCCTGTTGTAATATTGGACATCTGACAGCCAATACAATACGCATGTGGCGAGCTCCCAGAAAAGAAGCAGTGATTGACCTAGTACGTGGGCAAGCCCCCTATTCACCTTCATCATAGCATCTTAACATCTTCTACTGAATGCTGGAGGGAGGGAGGTTTTGTTCAGGGAGGGCAGCAGAAATCTACCCCATGAGATGGACTTTGATGCTGGTGCTTCTTGTAAGCAAAGCCCATGAGGCCAAGGTTCTTCACTGTGAATTTTGCAGAGATAGTTTGCATCTGAATTGGCCTGATTGCTTACCAATTTTTAACCATGGCTCCAGACTTTGCAGCAGATTGACTGTAGTCTAGCTTTACGCGTGCCAGGGTGATGTGTGAGATGGGGAACTCTGGGCTCCTGTTGCCTACAGTGCTGGTGGACTGTCACCTGTGTTGCAGGTGGGGGCGATGGAAGGACATCCTGTCGCATGGACGGTTCAAATGGCACTTGACAGAGAAGGACATGGAGACCGTTTGTCGCACCCTCCTGGTCTATTGCCTGAAGCATTACAAAGGAGATGAGAAGATTAAAAGTTTCATCTGGGACCTTATCACTCCCACAAAAGACGGCCAGAATCAAGCACTACACAATCACTCAGGTTTGTGACCCAGAGGCCAGAAGCAAAGGGAAACTCTTGATGTTTGGGAAGGGGGAGGCCCGGTTGGTGTTTGGTTTCAGTGCAAGAGTGGTGTGGGTGGAGATATTTGTCTTGAATATATGATTCAGTTCACACTGAATTACGCCAAGTTTTGGACTATTTCCTGCAGGGTTGTCAGCTCCTGTGCCCAGGGGCAGGAAAAGCAAGAAGCTGAAAACGCCACTGTCCCAGCCAGAGCTGAAGAACGCTGACTGGATGGCCAGCTGTAACCCAGAGGTGCTCTTCCATGATGATGGCTATAAGAAACATCTCAAACAGCACTGCAACAAGTGAGTGCAAACAGGGGCATGTGACAGGGGTCGGTGTACATGCACGACTTGCCGGGGGGGGGTGCATGTTGGATAAAAGTGAGGTTTAAGGAGCTGTTTGGGAGGTTTTGCGTGGATGTTGGGATGTACAAAACTGTTTGCGTGTGTGTAATTTGGTTACCCCAATTGCATGTAAAGAAGTGAGATTTTTTTCTTGAACTATGCAAACATTCTAATATTTTGGTGCAATTGTGATTTGGCCACATCAGAATCTCTTGTATTTCTCAAAGATGGACCTCATGGCTGTTCAGTGACATCCTGTCTGCCTGGTCAAGCACACCTGCCCAAGAAGCTATGTGTAGGCAAAGATATTCCTTCTTCCTGTTCTTGAGATTTATGTGGTTGTCCACAGGGTCTTGCTGAGAGTCCGAATGTTATATTATCTCAAGCAGGAGGTGCTAGGGGAGGCCGCTGACAAAGCTTTGGATGGTGTTGATGCAAGGTACGTCACATAGCAAAATCACCTCAGTGTGGAGGGCAAAGGGACGTCCTGTTCAGTGCTGAGCCGGTCGGTCGGAGTAAGGTGGCCTGCTCCTCAGGAGGTTTCTGCAAGTTCAACATTGTTTAAATTTGGTAGGAATTCCTTGCTCTCTCTGCAAACTGACATAGAACGTTGGATCACAGCATGATAGGGCTGAATTGCACTGACCATGTCCATTTCCTTTGGCCCTCTGTTTCCAATATACAACCTGGGAAAAGGAGAACCTGTTTCCAGTGACACATAGGTTGTTGCCCAGATGTGACAGTAACGACAAAGGAAGCAGAGAGGGAGATGCAACATATTTTACAGGGAATGATGCCAAGATCTGAAAAGGCAGTGGGAGTGATTCATAGCAGATGTCAGGGTGATTGCATATTTGAGGGAAAGCACAATATAGTGGACTAGGACTTTATTGGACTAGTGGACAGGAGTAGGAGAACTTTCAAAATGCTAGCACATGCATAATGGGCAGAAAGGTTTATTCTGTGATTGAATGCTCTACTTCCATGACCCTAGAATATGGCAACACCAATACCAAGCAATGAACAGGGAAATTGGAGGAGATGATGGAAGGAAAAGGATGAAGGGAACTATATTAAAAATGCCAAGGGCATTTAACACTAAAGTTCTAATCACCAAGTTATTTTAATGCCTGTGAGTGTAAAAGCTATCAAAATTCCCACAAGTGCTCAACCTTCAAGAATGTGCTTAAATAATTTTGGGGCGATCTAATTGAGGCGTTCTAAGTCATGAGATACAAAGGGGATTTATTTTACTCTTCTTTACTGGTTATTCCAGAATCAGGGAGTAACAACTTTATGATTAGCACCAGGCCTTTCGAGGTGACATCAGAAGCACTTCCCATACCAAATGAAGTGGAAATTTGCAACTCTCCCTCAGGGAGTCACAGAGAGAGACATAAAGAGAAGTAACAACTCTCCCTCAGGGAGTCACAGAGAGAGACATAAAGAGAAGTAACAACTCTCCCTCAGGGAGTCACAGAGAGAGACATAAAGAGAAGTAACAACTCTCCCTCAGGGAGTCACAGAGAGAGACATAAAGAGAAGTAAGAAGTGTTTTGTTGGGGGCTGATGAATGAAAAGTGTACTCTCAAATTACTTTTATTTCTAATGGCATTGAATTATTTTGTCCATCTCTGCCTTGTACCCTCTCTGTTATTCTGTCCCTCTTTGTTGCCATGTCTCTGATTGCCTGTGTTACATGAGCTCTGTCTCTCTCACTGTCTTATGCTTTCTGCCTTGTTCCCCTCTCTCTTCACCACACCTTGGTGTACAGTAAGCTGGAAGTCTGGATGCCCGAGGTTGACTACAACGATATCCCAGTTGAATGGTGGGATGGAGATTGTGACAAGTCTATGCTCATTGGAGTTTATAAACATGGTAAGCCTGTGTTTGAGATTTTGTATAACTTCTGGCGATGCAGCTCGTGCAGAAAAACTACTTCAAAGTAATTCATTATCTGAATCTGGTTGATGTATTGTGCTGGACATCAATATTCTAATATCTATAAATGTGTCTGTTATAGTGTTAGATCATGGTGGGGTCATGAGAAGATATTAATTTGTCATTTGAAGCACTTTCGGTAAAGCGTGCTTTTCTTTTTATAAACGTCACAGTATTGGGCACTTCAGAAAATTCAAGATAATCAAAGTCAATCTCCTTCTGGGAAAGAAATATCAGGGACTTTTGAGGCATTCAAAATGTATTACAGTTCTTTAAAGAAGGGTCTGAAGAAGGGTTTCGACCCGAAACATCACCCATTCCTTCTCTCCAGAGGTGCTGCCTGTCGCTGAGTTACTCCAGCATTTTGTGTCTACCTACACTTCTTTGAAATGTACCGTGTGTCTTGGATGTAGTGTATTCAGATTTCCAGAAGGCATTTGATAAAGTGCTACATGATTGTTATTGAGAGCAAGCTGAGGGAGTGGGAGGTGATGTTGGCAAGGACAGACGAATAGCTGGCTGACAGGAAAGGGAGCATAGGTATACCGGGATGTTCTGGTCGGCAATGAGTAATGAGTGGGGTGCCACAGGGGTCGATGTTAAAGCCTGAACGTTTTAAGCAAAATAGACAGCATCTACAGCACCTTAACCACCAACGCACCTGCTCCCCCTCAAACCACCTGCCCCCCCCCTTATCCTGTCAACCCCTGCCTCAGTTCTCCCCAGTCTCCACCACCGACCTCTCTGACCTCTTCACAGGAATAAAAACTGCCACCTGCTCTCTGGACCCCATCCCCTCCAGCTTTGTCAAGGCCAGCCTTCCTGCTCTCTCTCCACTTATCACTGCAACAATAAACTCCTCCCTGTCCACTGGCATCGTCCCGCCATCCCTCAAAATCGCTGCTGTCACCCCCATTCTGAAAAAACCTGGTCTCAACCCTGACACCATAAAAAACAACTTCAGACCAATCTCCAACCTACCCTTTCTGTCCAAAGTTTTGGAACGTGCTGTAGCTTCCCAACTCAAATACCACCTCTCTACCAATAACCTGTATGAAACTTTCCAATCCGGATTCCGCTCCAACCACTGTACTGAAACTGCGCTCCTCAAAATCACAAACGACCTTTTCCTCTCCTCCGACGCTGGCAACCTCAACATCCTCATCCTACTTGACCTCAGCGCCGCCTTTGACACCATAAATCACTCCATTCTCTTCACCCGACTTGAAACCTCCTTTAACATCACCGGCACAGCCCTATCCTGGTTCAAATCTTACCTCTCTGACAGGCACCAGTTCATCTCCATTAACAACTGTAAATCCCCCACCGCTCCCCTCCCCCAAGGTGTCCCCCAAGGCTCAGTCCTTGGCCCCCTCCTCTTCATCCTCTACCTGTTCCTCCTTGGTCAATTAATCCACCGTCATGGTCTCAACTTCCACTGCTTCGCCGATGATATCCAGCTCCTCATCTCCACCACCACACACTCTACACTGACAAACTGCATCACTGAAATAAAATCTTGGCTTCAATCAAATTTCCTCAAACTCAACTGCAACAAATCTGAAATCATCATCATTGGTCCAAAAACGCTCACCAAATCCACCCAAAACTTCATCCTCAATATTGATGGTCTCCCAGTATCCACCTCCCCTCACATCCGGAATCTTGGAATCATCTTTGATCAAACCCTCTCCTTCGACAAACACATCAAACACATCACAAAGACAGCCTTCCACCTCAAAAACATTGCCCGTCTCCGTCCATCCCTCTCCTCCACAGCTGCAGAAACCCTCATCCACGCCCTCATCACCTCCCGTCTGGACTACTGCAACAGCCTCCTCTATGGTGCACCCTCACAAATCATCAGTAAACTTCAATACATTCAAAACTCCGCTGCCCGTCTACTCACTCACACCCCGATCCGTGACCATATCACCCCCGTCCTTTACAAACTCCACTGGCTCCCCATCCCCCAGAGAATCCAGTACAAAATCCTCCTCATGACCTACAAAGCCCTCCATAACCTGGCCCCATCCTACCTGACCGACCTCCTCCACAGGCACACTCCCACCTGCACCATCCGCTCTGCTGCTGCCAATCTCCTATCCCCCCACATCCGGACCAAACTCAGATCCTGGGGGGACAGGGCTTTCTCCATCGCTGCTCCCACCCTATGGAACTCACTACCCCAAACCGTCAGAGACTCCTCCTCACTCACCACATTCAAAACATCACTGAAGTCTCACCTGTTCAGTACTGCCTTCAACCACTGAAGGTCACCTCACCTTCTGTCTCCTTTCTCTGTTCGTTTACTTATTTATCTATTTATTCACTTCCCTATGTTCTTTAAATCCCTGTAAAGCGTCTTTGAGTATATGAAAAGCGCTATATAAATGTAATGCATTATTATTATTATTATACATATGGCTTAGCTGGAGATTAAATTTGCTAATAATACAAAAAAAGGTGGAAAGATGACTTATGAAGGGGGCGAATATAAGTGAATGGGCAAAGATCTGCCAAATAGAATGAAATGTGAGAAAATGGGCATTTAGACTATTTTGGCTGGAGAAAATAGCCTAACACCCCTAGATTTGCAAAAAACTAGTAAGCAGATGCTACAAGTAACTAAGAAAGCGGAGAGAATGTTATTGCTTATTGCGCGAGAATTGAATACCAAAGATGGGAGGCCGATGCTTCAGTTACATTGGCCATTGGTAAGATTACATCTGAAAAGCTAAACACTGTCAGTATTATTAGGATGTTTATGTGTTGGAACAATTCAGAAATCTTCTGACGAATGCCTGAATTGGTGGTTTTCTTATGGAGAAACATTGGACAGCTAATCTGTGTAGGAAAATAACTGCAGATGCTGGTACAAATCGAATGTATCACAAAATGCTGGAGTAACTCAGCAGGTCAGGCAGCATCTAGGAGAGAGGGAATGGGTGACGTTTCGGGTCGAGACCCTTCGGACAGGCTAGGCTAGTATCCACTGGCCTTAGAGTAAAGGCAACAACTGACACATACAAGATCCAGAGAGATCTTGACAGGGTGGATTTTGAGAGGACTAGGATCACCTAGAGAGCATCAATACTTACAGGGATTCCCAGGAGTGCCAATGCTCACAGAGGGTCCCTGGGGATGTTTCTGTATTGCAGGAGGTTCCCAGGAATGTCTGTGTTCATGGGGTCACTGTGATTCTCTCAGTATTTACAGGCAGTCCCGAGGAAGTACCTGTATTTACAGGGGTTCCTGGGGGATTTTGTAGCATTTACAAGGATTTCACTGGCAGTGTCTCGGAATTTGCTCTGATTTCCTGGGAATGTCTCATATCCCCAAGGAGATCGTGTGTTTGGCAGCTATTACCACGCAGTGCCAGGAGAACCCCAGTATTTGCAGGGGTGCCTGAGGGAGCATGAAGGCTGACTTGGAGGTCTCGATTCACCTATGTTTCGATTTTAAAACACACTTGTGGGAGGTTTGTGCTGGTGGGAGTAATGCAACAGACAGACTGACTGATTGGCAGATTTCAGCAGCTGCAGTGTTTTGCTGTTGTGCCAGCTATGTGGACACTGGCTGAGCAGACTGACTGGCCTCATTGTGACAGTGTCCTCCAGTCACAGTGACACCTGCCCAGTTTGTAGAGGTTGGGATAATAGATGAGGGGTTCCCTCATGGTTTATTACAACACACAACATCGAAGCAGCGACTCAGCGACACTGATCCCTGGTGCCCGCCACTGCAGTGGTCTGTCCCGTACCTCCATCTTCCTGCCCCAACTCAGTCAGAAGAAAGGCACAAAGTGCTGGAGTAACTCAGCAGGTCAGGCAGCATCTCTGGAGAAAAGGGATGGGTTATTAGAAGTAAACCAGTTGGAGCCAGAAAGATGTGTTTAAGGAGGAATATTAGTGATAATGGTGTTGTGGCTGTGATTCCTGATAAACCTGTTTGCCATGGGTGGGCCTTTCTCCAGTTAGACTCTCAAGCCGTTCGTTCTACCCACCCTTTCTCTTTCCAGGTTATGAGCGATATAATGCGATGAGAGCTGACCCAACGCTCTGCTTCCTTGAGAGGGTGGGCATGCCTGATGAGACCTCACTGGCAGCCGAGCAAGGAGGTGTTGACCTGCCAGCGGACATAAGCGAAGGGTAAAACATTGCCATCTGTGGGGGAGTTGAAGAGATGTTTAGTGCTGATTTTGAACAGCAACTGCTGTGAAAATCCTTCCAGGTTCAAACACCACTCAGGAGCTTAAATTTATAAAAGGACACGATACAGGGGAGGCCATTCAACCCGTCCTCTGTACCTCTGAAAGCTCCTCATCCTGGATCACTGCCAGCTCCCTTTTAAAAGTAGTTTTGGGATCAGTTTGTAGCTTGTCAGATGCAGAATGTCAAGTTTACTACATTCACTACAAATTTACTACATTCAATATGATCATGGCTGTCCTGCCCAGCTGCTATGTGCTTCTGCCCACATTTTTCCCAGCCATTCAAAGCATAAACATAATGAATAGCAATTCAATGAGTCATGTAGCATGGAATCAGACCCTTCGGCCCAACTTGTCCATGCTAACCAAATCACCTAATTGAGCTGGTTCAATTTACCTGTATTTGGCCTATATTCCTTTATTATCCCTGTAGCGGTCAAAATATGTTTTAAATGTAGTAAATTTGTATATATCGCTGCCACTCCCTTTGGCAGTGCTTTCCACCACTCTGTCTTGAAGAGGTTTCCCTTTGAGTACCCTTTAAAATGCTGCCTTTCACTATTCTCATTCAAATCGTTAACACAGATGGCAAACACTGGTAGATGCAGCAGCAATACCTGCAGTACACTGCTGGTCTCAGGTCTCCAGTCTGAAGGATAATCCCCTGCGACCACCTCTCTGGCTCGAAGGGCCAAATGGCCTCTTCCTGCACCTATTTTCTATGTTTTCCATGTTTCTAACTCCAACCACCAACTGACTACCATGGGTCCCTTGTTCTAACTTTCCAAACCAATCTACCATGTGGGACCTTGTCCAAGGTCTTGCAAAGACCCCGTTCATGTAGACATTGTCTACTGTCCTGACTTCATCGGTTCTTTGTGATCTCTGATTTTGTTGAAATGGTAATTCTCTCTGTCCTGACTTCTAGGGTTGACCTTTGCAAAGATGATGACTCTGAGTTGAAGTCTGATGGCCCGTTCAAAGATCAGCCAGATGTGAGTGAAATGTTTTGATACTATACGATGCATGATTTTTTATAAATCCAGTGTTTGGTTATCTCTTACGAATGCCTTCACTTGACTGTTTTACTTCAAAGCTCTCCCTGTTCTTCTGGAAGGGACATGTTCTCTCCACCCCACCAGAGTACAGATCTACAGCCTGGCTTCTGACTGGTGGCTGGTTCCCATTTATGACGGTGTTGTACAGGGTGTCAGGAGAGAGGATTGAGAGCAGACATCCTGTGTCATCCCTCACAGGAATGCCAACACCAGTCATCAGTATTACATAGAACAGTGAGGGCAGTAACAGGCCTCTTAAACTCCACTGTTGTATCTGCCTCCACCACCAACCCCGGCAGCACTTTCTGGGACCCCATCGCACACTTGTGTGTAAAAAAAACCGTCATGCATAGCTTTTAAACTTTGCTCCTCCTACCTTAAATCTATGCCCTGTAGTCGTTGACATTTCCACCCTGAGGGAGAAGGTTCCGACTGTCCACCCTATCTATGTCTCAAATTTGTGAAGATTTAAAAAACAGGTATTTTCAGCATTAAATGATATCTGTTCTGGATGTGCCTTGGTCACCCATCTGAACAGATCCCTTGCATCTACCAGTTTAGTTTATTGACATGTGTACCGAGGTGCAGTGAAAAGCTTTTGTCACGTGCCAACCAGTCAGCAGAAAGACAATACATGATTACCATCGAGCCGTTTAAAGTGTGTAGATACATGACAAGCGAATAACATTTAGTGCAAGATTAAGCCAGCAAAGTCCGATCAAGGGTAGTCCGAGGGTCACCAATGAGCCTCGGACTCTACATTGCTCTGCAAGAGAGATTTTCTTACCTCCTCTATGAAAATGAGCTTGAATTTCAAGATTATGTCCACTTGATGGTCATTTTCCAATTTTATTACTACCTGTTTTATTAAATCATCAACATCTGTGAGATCATTCTCAATCTGTGCAAAGGGAATAGAAACAGTCTGCAATTTATGCACATAATGTGACCTATAATGTTGTTCCACCTAGGCCATTATATCTTTCAGGTGGTATGATGTCCCTGTATTCTATAACTTGGACAGTAATAGAGGTTCTGACTCCCTCTTAGACCCAATTGCACTGCAATCTACAGTAATTTAATCATGTGTTTTTAAAGGAATTAGCCACGGGATAACAGCAGCGATGCATGATGTAGTCATCCTGTCTTTAGTAAGCAGGAAGGTGGGTTGCTCTTGTAAACTTAAACGTTATGACGGGCAAGATCACAATCTGATACTAATAATCGGGGTAGCAACAGTAGGCTGGGTGGTGTATGACAGCATCACCAGTAATGCCCATGGTGGGAAGAGGGCAGGATGGAAAACGACTACTTGAAGTATGACTAAAACCTCCCATTTCCTGCCCTTAGTTATTGTTTCTGTTGACTTACAGGAAGATGCAAACTCCAGCATTGAATCTGGGATTTTGGAGAAAGGGGAAGACACAATTTTAGGTAAGATATATAAATGGTGAATGGTTTGTGTTAGTGTACGTGACACCAAGTGTACAGTACAGGGAAAGACCATTCGGCCCACGTCTGTGCCTGTGTTTACGCTCCTTTTAAGCCCTTCTCATCCTGTTTCATCTCATCCTAATGTTAAACCTAAGGTGTCTCAGTTCATCAACATTCCTTCGTACCGTACCATTTACTGGTCCGACCCCTATTGATCTCACTTCACAATTGTCCAGGTTTTAGATTTAGATTTAGAGATACAGCGCGGAAACAGGCCCTTTGGCCCACTGGGTCCGCGCCGCCCTGCGATCCCCGCACATTAACACTATCCTACACACACTAGGGACAATTTTTACATTTACCCAGTCAATTAACCTACAAACCTGTACGTCTTTGGAGTGTGGGAGGAAACCGAAGATCTCAGAAAAAAACCCACGCAGGTCACGGGGATAACGTACAAACTCCGTACAGATAGCACCCGTAGTCAGGATCGAACCTGAGTCTCCGGTGCCGCGGTTAAAATGGTGATGCTGCATTTGTAACCAGTAACCCAGATGAGGAGACCTAAGTTTAGATTCCACCATGGCAGCGGTTACATTTAAACTATATTAATATTCTGAATTTACAAAACTGAAGTGTTGATGTTGATCACTATAAACTTGTGAAACCCATCCTTATCTGCCATCCTAACTAGTGATGCAGGCATCAATTTCCTCGACCGCACAACCATCCAATTTCCCTCTACTAACACTCTACTCCGCCTAGCTGGTCCTCACCCTTAACAACTTCTCCTTTAACTCCTCCCACTTCCTCCAAGTCCAAGGTGATGCTATGGGCACCCGCATGGGCCCCAGCTATGCCTGCCTCTTTGTAGGGTACGTTGAACAATCATGTATACTGATGTATACTGATGTATCATGTATCCAGATGTATACTGGCCCTATCCCCGAACTCTGTTACATTGATGACTGCATCGGTGCTACCTCCTGGACCCATGCAGAACTCATGGACTTTATCAACTTCACCACTAATTTTCATCTTGCACTCAAATTTACTTGGACCATCTCCAACACCTTCCTCCCCTTTCTCGATCTCAGTCTCCATCACAGGAAATAGACTATTGACTGCCATACACCCAATTCCCCCGTGGAACACTTTGAGATGGACAATCACTGCTTGCTTTGTCAGCAATGCTCAGGTCTTGAAATGTGAAAAGGAACGTGGATTTTGATGGGGACAAAGCCAGCACACTTTGCTGACAAAGTATATAATAATATATTCCTTTATTTGTCCCACACCGGGGAAATTCGCAGTGTTACAAGAGCAAAGTGGATAGCAAGAGACATTCATTATAAATAAAAATAAAGATAAAGATAATTGTCATCATTTACTGTGTTTTCTTTTACTGTTACTGTTAACTGGTCTGTTGACTGGTCTGCTGGGAGCAGTGCTGGTTGTGCAGTCTCACTGCAGCGGGAAGGAAGGACCTCCGGTATCTCTCCTTCACACACTTGGGCTGATCAGACTTGGGGTGAACAAGATCAGAGTGCAAGCACCAACATAAAAATCTGAATGGCCTCATCTTGTACCATGTTATGCTTAAGATAGTTTGTTGCTCTAGGATATTATAGGATGTGGTTACCTGGATATGCTGCTCAGCACTAACTAACCAGTACATTTACTCCTTGATTCCATCGAAGGTCAGAATGGCGCAGACATCGACCGTCCCCAGTGGCCGGTGGCTTCAGTGCTCACAGCTCGCCTTCGCCGCCTCATAACCGCCTACCAGCGCTGCAATCGCAAGGAGTTGGTGAGAATGGAGTCGCTGGCACGCAATAACCGACGTCGCTGGTATCCACAGGATGAGATCTGGGGAAGGGTGTCAGAAATGGACATTGTTACCATGGAAATCCAGCAAAGGTAAATGATTGAGGGACATTAAGTTGTGATACTTCAGATCGTTGGGGAAAATAGTGGGTGGGCATGTGGTGAGAGTGTGGCTTGTTGTGCCTGCGATGCAGCACTGTGATGGGAGCATTCTCTCTGATGTTGGGAGGTGAGTGTGGAGACCAGACGCATTGCCAAGCCTGATTTCCTGATTGCTCAGTGCCCAGTTAGTGCTGATGTAAGCTTTGATCAAACTTGAGGAGGAATATTAACTTCTACAGGCAACGTCCCACAATTAAACAGCTGGCTTCAAGAAGCAGCATGGTCTTTTGTGCAAATAAGTATGATTGAGAAGAACATGCAAATTCCACACTGGGTACGCCCAAGGTCAGGATCAAGCCTGGGTCTCTGGTGCCGAGGCAGCAGCTGTGCTGCCCAAAAGTGCTTGGTCCATTCAGGAAACAAATAAAATGCTTTAGAGAGAAACGCTTACTGTAACCAATGAGCATGTTTCTGTAAACAATAAAAACAAATTAATGAACCAACTCATTTGAGGTATGATAATATATAATGATTCACTTGGACAGGTACATGGATAGGACAGGTTCAGAGCAACATCGGCCAAATGCAGACTAGCTTAGATGGAGCATCTTGTCGGCATGGACGTGTCGGACTGAAGGGCCTGATTCTCTGCTGTATAACTCGATGACAACATAGATAATTTGATTCCAACTATGAATGGTAATATGTTAAATTCCAAAGTCTTGCGTAGATATGCACATTGTACGGTTACTTTGATTCTGCTACTGTAGAGGAATGGGTGCACTGTTTGAAAACCACCTCTGCCCTTTGCCTACAAATTGTCCTGGGCTAGAACACGTGCACAGATCCAGGCAGTGAACTATGAGCTGAAACTGTTCAGGTCAGAGAGGGGCCAACTCACTCTTTAGGATGTGGGGGGAACCGGAGCACCAGTCAAACACCAAGTCAGTCACAGGGAAAATTGTGCAGACTGCACACTGATTAGGCCTGGTCAGGCCTGAGCCCACGTCGCTGGGTTCACAATGGGCATCCTTGACAAGGAACTGCTGCTTGGTGTTTTGTCAGAGGGTCACCCCAACTCATTATTGTTCCAGGTGGACCAGGAGAGAGCAGACAGATTTCTACCGCGTGGTCTCGACGTTCGGTGTGGTGTATGATCCAGACAAGGAGCAGTTTGACTGGAACCAGTTCCGCAGCTCTGCCAGGTTGGAGAGAAAAACCGATGGGAGCCTGGAGAGGTATTTCCGAAGCTTCGTGGCCATGTGCCGGAATGTTTGCAGGCTGCCTCAGAGGAAAGAAGGTGAGAATTCTGTGCTGTTACATTCCACAGTTTGTGGAGTTTCAGTGCTGCTAAAGCAATGTGATTACCAGCTGCCTGTCTCCATAGGAGAGATGTGGCTCGGTTTCTTCCCGCCCTCTTCTTGGCTGATCTCTAATGGAGATGCAGGCAGGTGGTAACATGGCTCCTGAGTGTGGATGTGGGCAGTTCCATTTAATCCTTGCTTCTGATCTGGGAAGTAAAGTGGTTGGACACGGCGAGATGCATTGGTGCTTGGTGGTGTGGGGAGGGTGGGCAATTGAATGTGCTGCTGGGGACTGAGTGAGGATCCATCTACAGAGGAGAGGAGGGAGAGAGTGATGAAGAACCCATGGAGAGATAGAAAATCAAAACAAACTGCAGATGTTGGACATGTGGAACAAAAACTGGCATGCCGGAAAATTTCAGCAGGTGGCATGGTGGCGTAGTGGTGAAGCTGCCAACTTACAGCGCCAGAGACCCAGTTTCCATCCCGACCACGGGTGCTTGTCTGTATGGAGCTTGTACGTTCTCCCTGTGATCTGCATGGGGTTTTTTCCGAGATATTCGGTTTCCTCCCACACTCCAAAGACGTACAGGTTTGTAGGTTAATTGGCTTGGCATAAATGTAAAATTGCCCCTAGTGTTGTTAGGATAGTTTTAATGTGCGGGGATCCGTGCAGACTCAGTGGGCCGAAGAGCCTGTTTCCGCACTGTACCTCTAAACTAAACTAAACTAAACTAAACTAAACCAATGTAGAAAGAGAATTAGTCAATGTTTGAATATTGTGAGAAAGAGGAAGTTGCAAGATAGTTTTCATAAGGAGGTGAGGGATGTGTGTGTGTGGAGAAAGAGTTGATGTTTCAGATGAGCAATCCCTGATCTGACCTGAGAACGAGAGAAATGGTAGTCTGGGTGACACCAATATGTTGGTGAAGCGCGGGACATTGTCAGAGAGAGTGAGCACATGGCGGGTGGGATGAGGACTGGAGACGGTGTGGAGGGTGGCAGCATCACGCTGCTGGTGTCGAGGGAAGCTGGACAATGCATCATGTTATTATGCTGTTAGTGTGTATGTCAGCAGAACCATTCTGCCCTGTGCATGTTCAAATGCCATTTTCTGACTGGCTACTCTTTCCTTGTTTTAGAGGCTTCAGATCCAAGCATTTTTGTGGAGCCCATCACGGAGGAACGAGCTTCACGGACTCTGTACCGGATAGAGTTGCTACGCAAGGTTCGTGAGCAGGTTCTGCGGAGCCCGCAGCTGAGCGAGCGACTGAAGCTGTGCCGCCCCAGTCTGTACCTGCCGGTGTGGTGGGAATGCAGTAAACACGACCGTGACTTGCTCATCGGCACTGCCAAGCACGGCCTCAGCAGGACAGACTACTACATCCTCAACGACCCTCAGCTTTGCTTCCGCGAGGCTCACAGGAACTACGTACAGAACGGGAACACCTACTTCCAGACGGTGCCGGCCCCCTGCAGCCAGTCCTCGCTCAATTTCAGCCAGTCTGCTTCTCCTGCCTCCACTGTGCTCACTCTGGGGGAGAAGGACAACATTGAGCAGATGGACGCGAAGCTGGAGGAGGATTTGGATGAGCCGAGCCCCTTGGCAGCAACGCTCAGAAACTGTGCGGAAGTGAAGAATGAAGAGGGTGCAGCCGACCCTGTAACCAAGTGCAGCGCGGCTCAATCCCGTCTCAGTCCGTCTGAAGCGGTGGCTGCAGGGAACGAGTGGGGAGCTGTCAATTGCACACAGACCAAGTTCTACCCTATGCCAACCACGCACGTCAAATCTGAAGAGACGAATGACGTGGGTGGACTCTGCGCAGAGATTGATGGTGAGGAAGGTTTACTGAAGCCTGTGCTGGAATCTTGCAGCAGTGCAGAAAACCTGCTCCTGAGAAATTTGCAGCCTGTGTGTGCTGCTGCTGGGACACCAACCAACTGTCTGAACTTGCTGCTGGTACAATCCAACAGTGTGTTGGAAGTGCCGTCTGTACCAGAGGACATGATGGATAGTTCAGCACCAGCGTGTGATGTGCAGCCTGTGAGCCCGGTGCTCGGTGCCGTTCCTCCATGTGACCTTGTGCACGACATGCAGGTTCAAGCTGAAAATGAGTGTAGAGTGGATAAGAGCTCGGAGGAAGTCAGTGGTGGGGAGAGCCCCATGGATGAACACATTTATCACATGCAGGCTAACTGCCCGGGTGTGTGCCTCACACAGACGACAGCCAATAGCTCCGATAGATCATGGAGTAAAGCCAGCCAGCGGTCTGAGCCCAACTCTCCAGTTGCTGCGCCTTTAAGTCCACAAGCCACAAATGGTTCGAAGCTGACTGAAGCTGTGGCGGGCACAGAGCAGCAAGGTGTGGCTGTGAATGAGACCTGTTCAGCAGAAACCGAGGGGCTCGTGGCCTTTACAAATGCTGAATCAGACCACCCGGTAGCTTTGGAAAGCCTCGAGAGCACTCCGTCTCTGGGAACTGCTTACCCGTCAGTGAAGACTGTGCAGGCTGAGCCAGAGGCTGAGCCAGATCCAGCCTCAGCCCATGATGGCATTGTTCCCATAAAGAGAGAGCTGACAATCAGGCACCTCCTCGAGGACTGCATGAAGGATGGTCTCTGTCAAACAGAAGAGAAATCCGAGGAGGATAACTCACAACCTGAAGGTAGCTGCTCTGCAATCTATTGAAATCAAACAAAAAACAGCACAAATTGAAAGGGATACATGTGTGTACTGTGCATGAGAAATGCTCCTCTATTTACCTCAAAACTATTCTTGAAACTATCAAATCTATAAAGTTTAGAGTTTGCATCTTTGAACCTTATTGAATTGTTCCTTCCTATCTTTTGCTCATAGCAGTTAGTAACCAGGTTGGTGTTAGAGGCAGATGCTGCAATCATTCTAAAGGGAGTTTGCGAACAAAGGCATGGGTTTGTGTTAAAGGTGCCGCATTAATGCCTTTCGATGTGTCTGTGCATTAAGATACCACGTTGCCAAAGTAACTCACCTTTTAAAAAGAATCGCCTGCATTTGTAAAGATCTTTAGCGTAGAAGAAACACCCCAGGCATGTCACAGAAACCTAATTGAACAAAACTGTGGTGTCTATGCAGCATTGTGGAGTCTGACACATATCCATCTTTCTGAATGTTACATTCTGAGGTAAGAGCTGTGATGAAGAAGTGGATTCCCTGACCTGCCATGTCCCAACCTCAGAATACCCCTGTTATTTTTGACCATGTTGGAGTATTAATGCAGGTTGATCCCGGGTTGCAGGGCCCAGGTGGGACCTACGCAGATCCAAGGGATCTGGGAAAAAGCAGGAACCGGGTACTGATTTTGGATGATCAGCCATGATCATATTGAATGGCGGTGCTGGCTCAAAGGGCTGAATGGCCTACTCCAGAACCTATTTTCTATGTTTCTATATCTTGAATCTCTGTACCTGAGGGAAGAAAGGTTGCCGTCTAGTGCGATGGTTTTAGTACATGGGCAACAAGGCAGGCAGTGTGATATTAACTGTCTGTCTTTTATGGCAATGGAAATTGATCCAAGCACCCAGGGAGTGGGCTGTTTGTGTATTTTCCTGTCAAATTAGTTCAGTTTATAAAACAGTTTACAGAAACCATATATTTTTTTTATTCAACTTTACTACTTGGCATTTCTGGATTTCAACTTAAAATCCCAGTTTCCAGAGCAGGATGCTGATTGTGTGGTTCTCATTTAACAACTGCAGCTCATGTTTCAGTAAGAATGTTGGTTTTCTCAGTTGTCCCACTGAAGAGTTTTGACGAGGAGAGCAACACATCTGCCAGCCTGGTCCAAGATGAGATCCAGGACACCCTCCTGCAGGACATCCGAGAGCCGACCATTGCTCAGCTGCTGCAGGAGAAAACACTCTACTCGTCTGCTGAGTGGCCCAAGGTGAGTCAGAGTTAGGGTTGCCAGCTGTCCCGTATTAGCCGGGACATCCTGCATTTATGGCTAAATTGGTTTGTCCCGTATTAGTAGGGTTGCCAACTTCCTCGCTCCCAAATACGGGACAAAGGGTGATGTCACCGCCCCGCGTGACCTCACCCAGCCAGCGGCCAAGTGCTCGGCCCGGGCGGCCGCCAATGGTGGAGTGGGAGCACGTGGCCGCTGGCTGGGTGAGGTCACCTTGTCCCGTATTTGGGAGTGAGGGAGTTGGCAACCATAGTCGGAGTTCAGTCACCAGCTTCAACACCATTCCAGGTGGCCATCTCAGTGACATCCTTCAGACAGTAACGCTGCTAAATAGAGGCCCCGTGCCCACTCAGGTGAATGGAAACATCTTTGGCATTGCTTGGAGACCAGGAATTCTTCCCTGTGCCCAGGACAATATTTGTCCATTTTGTAAAAATATTATCTCAGTATCTTTCTCGTAGCTTTATACAAAATGGCTGCCTAATGCCATGGGTTGCAACTGATGTCAATTTTCAGTAAATTGCTAGATGTGATGTACTTTGGGATGCCCAGAGGGTGTGAACATCGGGAGAGTAATACAAGCCTTTTCTTTACGTTTGTTCAGTCTGTTTATAAATGTTCTGCTTTGATTTGAACTAAGCATTTCTCTAGAGCTGGAGCTGGCAGATATGCATTGACGTTGCATTTTTCTTACTTTCATTCTGTCAGGATCGAGTTATCATAAACCGCATCGACAACATATGCCACGCTGTGCTGAAAGGAAAATGGCCATCAGCACAACAGCAGAACCTGGAAGCTGCTGGTGTAATGTACTCCATGGCTGCCCCAGCAGAGAGTCTGAACGTGAGGAGCTGCCTCAGTGTCCCTGTGCAGGCTGCACACACTCTCAGCTTTGCTGACGGCTCTGTCTCCTCCCATCAATTTTCAAAGGCAAGTGCTGCAGCCGTCTCCACCTTGGATTGCACCTGCAGGCTTCTGCTCCTGGTGGTAACCTCCGCTATTCCGATATTCTTGGATGTAGCAGGGCCCAGAGGGATGTAATAATAATAATAATAATTCATTTATTTTATATAGCGCCTTATCGCATGCTCAAAGCGCTTTACAAAAACAATTAACATAGAAACAAACAGACAAACTATCCTGACGGAAAAGCGGCGAATACACAACGCCAGCGTCCTCTCACGTCAGGGTCCGGCAGTAGACATTAAAAAGCACAAGACACACAGATATAATTTTTTACACAAACAGCCATCACAGTGATTGCTCTAGGCATACCCTCACTGTGATGGAAGGCAAAGTCTTATCTCCTCCTCATTCTTCTCCCGTGGTGCCACGAGGTGATCGAGGCTCCCAACTTTTTGAAGCCCCCACCGGGCGATGGAAAGTCCCAGGGCCGAGCCGAGCAGGCCGATGAAGGTCCTGAGCCCCCACCGGGCGATGGAAAGTCCCAGGGCCGAGCCGAGCAGGCCGATGAAGGTCCTGAGCCCCCACCGGGCGATGGAAAGTCCGAGGGCCGAGCCGAGCCGAGCAGGCCGATGAAAGTCCTGAGCCCCCACCGGGCGATGGAAAGTGCTGCGGCCGAGCCACGCAGGGCGATGAAGGGCCTGCGGGCGGGTCGATCGTACCTCGCGCTTCGGGGCGGTCGAAGCTGCTACGGCTGGAGCTCCCAAAAGCCGGTCGCCAGCCAGGGACCTGCGAACTCCCAATGTTGCGGTCTGCAGGGCCCACGGCCGAAGCCTCCGAGATGGTAAGTCCAGGCCCTGCGACCGGAGTCTTTGAGGTCGATCCCAGCTGGAGGCCGACTCCAAGATGTTAGACCGTAGCGCGAACGGAGATACGACACGGTAAAGGTCGCATCTCCGTTGAGGAGGAGATTTGAAAAAAGGTTTCCCCCAACCCCCCCACCACCCCCCACATAAACAGAGTTAAAAATAAAACAAAACGTACATTTAACGACGACAATGACAAAAAAACAACAAAAAAAACAGAGAGACTGCCGGTGAGCCGCAGCTGCAGAACACAGCCACGCCCCCAATGGAGGGGTTGAGTGATAAGGTAGGAGTCAGGAGCTTTAGCTTCCCTTGGGATGCTCACAGGTCTGATGGATACAGTACCAGAAATATACTGTATAGAGTTGTATGTCCCTGAAGGAGACCGTTCCACACCTGACCTAGCTCTTCACTGGTGTTCCCAACCTTTTTCATCCCGTTTACCCCTGGCAACTTTTCGAAAGTAAAATTTATCCCCACCCTGTTTTGTTCAGTAAGTTGAGTTTACACTTCTACCATAATAAAGCAACCAACAAAGGGAAATTTAAAAATACTGTTTTTAACATTATTAATTTGTTCAAATTTACCCCCTGGGTAGGCAGAACTTAACCCAGGTTGGGTACCCTAGTCCTACTGCCCTTCCACTTCACCAAAACCAAGGTTTTACCCTTTCAATTCTCTTTTGAAAGTTGCTCTGGTATCCTTTCAGGAGTGCAGCTCTGATTTCCTGAAAGATACACAGCTATATTCAGCCAGAAGTGTGGACTGACTGATCCATCTGTGTTCTGAGATCCCATCGTTACAGAAGCCAGTCTTCAGTAAATTCCATTCATTCCACATGGTCTCAAGAAATGGCTGTGAGCATTGGATACTGTAAAAACTGTCACACCCAACAACATAGAACATACAACAGGTCAGCACAGGAACACAATGTCTGTGCCCAACATGACTGCAAGACCAACTACATAATACATATACTACCATTTCCCTGCATATTCATGTGCCTATCCAAAAGTCTCAAAAGACTACAACATTCAGACTGTAGTCCTGAAGACCTGAGCTCCAGAACTGACTGGCCTCCAGCGAAGCTGTCCCATTATATTGACAATGCAGGCATGGTGCTGACATGTGTGGAAGATTGATCAGCAGGTCTTGTTGAACAGTGGCAGTCGGTTATGTCCTGCACACAACCTCCCGCCTCAATGATCAGTCGTGGTGAAAAGTGATGGCAGCGCCTTCAAGTGGCGCTCGCTAGTACTGCTGATCAAAGCTCGCTTTGGGTTTTGCCTGCATCACTTGGTCCAGACTGTGCATTTCCGTTTTGGTGTCTGATAAGCCCCACCGCTCCTCCTCCAACGCTTTTCCTGTTTACATCCCTGCAGAATACTTTCGGATTTCCTTTTATGGATGCTACCAGTCTTTTCCCATTCTCTCTCACTGTGTCTGCTATTTCCTTTCTAGTTTCCCAGCTGAACTTTATGTAATCAGTGTGGTTCTCGTGTGTTAACAGTCTGGCCTCTGACTTTTCTCTTTCCGCTAAGTCTTTGTGGTCATCCAAGGAGCACTGACTTAACTTTCCCTCCCGTCCTCCTGCCTGGGCTTGAACAGAGAGAGATGTGCCCTGAAGATTCGGTCACTCAGTTGCACGCATTCATTCCTCTTTACCTCAGCTCAACATGTTCCCACCCAGTTAACAGTGACCCTGCTCTGATTGACTGTTTTACCCCAGACTGTTCTACATCCACCTTCACAACGATATGAAAAGCTATGATCACTACTTCCACGCAATACGTGCTTCTCACAACCCGATTCATTTCCTTGAGCAAGTCCAGCAATACTGCCTACCTTGTAGAACCAGGACCATACTTGTCATAACAATGTAGCAAGCACGCTCCAGGATCTCCCCCAACACTTTGCCTTGGTGTCATTGCAATCCTAGCCTCCACTGCCACCCACCGGGGTAGGGACCTCTCACCAAACATCAGAAGATTAGAAGCATAGTTTCCAAGCCCCATCTTGTGCTCTCTTGCAATGAGTGAAACTCCAGGGGAATAGTGAGAGATGAATTAGAAACTTTAAAAATATATATTTATTTTTTAAGACATAAGAAACTGCAGATGCTGGAGTCTTAAACAACAAAAAATAGTGCTGAAGGAACTCAGCAGGTCAGGCAGCATCCGTGGAGGGAAATGGACAGGTGACATTTTGGGTTGGGACCCTTGTCTATCTTCTGTAAATGTCATTTGTCTATTTCCCTGTATGGATGCTGCCTGAGCCACTGAGTCCACCAGCACTGCAATTTGCTCACTATAAGGGAGGTAGCTGTCTGGCAGAGCTGAGTTTTAGTGACCTTGAGATGGGGTGGTCAGCTGATGCCTTGAACCTCTGCAGTCCTTTTGATGAAGGTATTTACATATGCTCTAAGATAGCAAGTTCCAGGATTTAAATCCAGCAGCAATCGTGGTACGTCTAAAAGGCAGAATGATGTGTGTTTCTGCTGCTCCCATTCACGTGTGATCCCTCTCCTGTGCCGTGGTGGGGGCAGCAAGTTTGGGCGGTGCTGTCAGAGTAGCCCCGAGCAATGTGCGGTGTGTTCTGTCGATGGCACAGACTGTGACCATGGTCCATCTTTGCCAGGGTTTTTTTTTGGGAGGGGGGGGGAAGAAGAAAGTGAACATTTACTTTTTGACGACTGGGTGCCTGTCAAGTGGACTGCTTGTCATGGATGGTCTCATCCAGGCAAGTGGGGAGTATTGCAGCACTTTGACAGCAGATTTGAATGTGCTAGAAACAGGGAGGTGAGTCTCTCACAACACACACCACTGTCCTACAGCCGCAGTGTGGACGTGACTGGTCCTGTGAAGTTTCCACTTGTTGGTGCCTCTCCTGGGCAGTGACGCCAGGGGTAGGTGGTTGGCAGTGCCTGAAGAAGGGTCTCAACCCAAAACGTCACCCATTCCTTCTCTCCAGAGAGGTGCCTGACCCGCTGAGTTCCTCCTGTCTGTTGAAGGTGGTTGGCAGCTGCCTTGATTGAGACAGCCGGTGTAAAGTGGGTTGCATCTCTCATGGTTTGCTCACAACTGCTGTAGGGTTTATGCTCTTACTAAGATTGTCGTAAGTGTTGCTGACATTGCAATTCTACTTGGAAAGCAGGAGAGCCTACTTGCATTGACGTTCCCGAGGGATCAGAGGAGGAGGAGACGGAAGTATGAGTTTGAGACAGATCGAGGTGCAAAGAGGAAGAGCCAGGAGGAGGCTGCCTCCATCCTCACTCGCCCGCCCATCATTTTGAATGGGTGGCAGGAGACTGCCATGGACCTTTCCAAGGCAGCGGAAGAGGTGCCTGGCTCTGTGCCAGTCATCATCAGTGCGAGCACCCCCAGGCTGGGCTCGCTGGACCCTTCGGCTGGTTTCAGAGCGGACATGGCCGGGATCCTGCAGGCAGGCCTCGTCCATCCCGTCACAGGACAGGTGATCAACGGCGCCTACAGAGGAGACGACACCTTGCGCAGGAGGAGAGGGCGGCGGAAGAACGTCGAAGGTGTTGACATCCTCTTCATGAACGAGAAGAAACCAGAGAACCTGGTAGGTTTCACGGTCAGTTTATTGTCACATGTACCAATTAAGGTACAGTGAAATTCGAATTACCATACAGCCATACTAAAAACAAAGCCTGCGTCGGGGCGATCGAAGCCCCCTTCGTCAGGGCAATCGAAGCCCCCGCGTCAGGGCAATCGAAGCCCCCTCGTCGGGGCGATCGAAGCCCCCGCCTTGAGGCGATCGAAGCCCCCGCATCGGGGTGATCGAAGCTCCCGCGTCAGGGCGATCGAAGCCCCCGCATCAGGGCAGTCGAAACTCCCGCCTCGAGGCGATCGAAGCCCCCGCGTCAGGGCGATCGGAGCCCCCTCGTCGGAGCGATCGAAGCCCCCGCGTCAGGGCAGTTGAAACTCCCGCCTCGAGGCGATCGAAGCCCCCGCGTCAGGGCAGTCGAAGCCCCCTCGTCGGGGCGATCGAAGCCCCCGCGTCAGGGCAGTTGAAACTCCCGCCTCGAGGCGATCGAATCCCCCGCGTCAGGGCAGTTGAAGCCCCTGCGTCAGGGCAGTTGAAGCCCCTGTGTCGGGGCGGTCAAAACTCCTGTGACTTGGAGTCCCCGATGTCGGTCTCTAATCAGAGACCGTGGGCTCCGCGGTTAAAGTCCCGCAGGCTCCCACAGTTGGAGCCCCAAAGCGACCCCCGACAGGGATCGCAAACTCCGTGATGGTAAGTCCGCAGGCTCCCGCGATGGAGCTACGGTCGATCTCCAGCACAGGCTGCCAACTCCATGATGTTAGGCCACAGTGCAGATGGAGATACGATACGGAAAAAATTGCACCTCCATCGATGTAAGAGATTAGAAAAAGTTTTCCCCAACTCCCCCCCCCCCCCCCACATCCCCCACATTAAACAGGCTAAAGAACACTAAAAAACATACATTTAACACATACAAAACAGACACAAAGAAGGAAAGGACAGACAGACTGTGGGCGAGGCAGCCATTGCTGGTGCCACCCGCAGTCTGCTCAGGCTTAGCCGCAAGAACCATTGGTGCAAGGAGACGGCATTGTCTTGCCCTGGGCAGCCTGCCATCACACCGAGCACTGTCTGGTCTGAGTCCCCTTTGCGCCATGAGCTAGTTTAGTTCAGCGATACAGTGTGGAACAGGCCCTTCAGCCCACCGAATCCACAACAACCATAGATCACCCACACACTAGTTACTATGTATGTTATCCCACTTTCACATCCTACGCACTGGGAGCAATTTACCTACAAACCTGCACAACTTTGGGATGTAGGAGGAAACCGGAGCACCAAGAGAAAACCCACGCAATCACAGGGAGAACATACAAAATCTGCACAGACAGTGCCAGTAGTCAGAATTGAACCCAGGTCTCTACCACTGAGGCAGCAGCTCTACCGTTGCGCAGCCACTTTGTCTTGCATTAGATTTAGAAACTTGGAACCCCATGCAATAATTTAAAAACAAACAATGTGTTGTGAATAAATTTTAATTAATTTGTTCAGCCTTGTAACTTTCACCCTCTTCCCCCATGCGCATTACTCCTGCACAAGCTCTTCTTGCTTAAGGCACCCCTTGGTACGGTGCATTTAGTACCCTGTGCTGTTTGGAGGTGCTACCGTTTGCTGAGACATTCCCCATCTCGGAGACTGAGGTTTGTGTCAGAGTGAAGCTTGACTATTATCCTCTTTCTTTCTGTAAGATTAAATGCAAGAAAATTTAAGTCAGACAGTTTTTATGTGGAAACTGCTGAATGAATAAAATTATAAGCAAATGTATGTGCTTGGTCTGCAGCAAGAGCTTAAGCCATGTTTGCTGAAGTTGTGCACTGGTCCCGTCTTTCAAACTGTATCCAGCAGCAAGACAACGATTCTTTCTGAATGCCACATGGAGAAAGTTTAGAGTTTAGAAATACAGCAGGGAAACTGGCCGAACTTCAGTCCACCAAGTCCACACTGATCACCGATCGCCCATATTCACATTAGTTCTGTTATCCCATCTTCTTGGGTAATTTACAGACTAATTAACCTACAGACCCGCACATCTTTGGAATGTGGGAGGAGACCAGAGGAAACCCACGCGGTCATGGAAAACGTGCAAACTCCACACAGACAGTACCCAAGCGTGGGATCAAACCAGGGTCTCCCGGCGTGGTGAGGCAACGGCTCTACCAGCTATGCCATGATGCTATCAGTAGAGGTTTATCCCTCCTGGAACAGAGAGTTAAGAAATTCATAGACGGGTTCAAATAAAGTAGAGAGCAACTCGTTCAGTAACGAACACTCAGTAACATACACTCAGTAACATACATATAACATATAACATATAACAACTACAGCATGGAAACAGGCCTGTCCGGCCCTACCAGTCCACGCCGACCATTCTCCCTGACCTAGTCTCATCTACCTGCACTCAGACCATAACCCTCCAATCCCCTCCTATCCATATACCTATCCAATTTTCTCTTAAATAATAAAATCGAGCCAGCCTCCACCACTTCCACCGGAAGCCCATTCCATACAGCCACAACCCTCTGAGTAAAGAAGTTCCCCCTCATGTTACCCCTAAACCTTTGTCCCTCAATTCTGAAGCTATGTCCCCTTGTTGGAATCTTCCCCACTCTCAAAGGGAAAAGCCTACCCACGTCAACTCTGTCCGTCCCTCTCATAATTTTAAAAACCTCTATCAAGTCCCCCCTCAATGTTACACTCAGTAACATACATTCAGTAATATACACTCAGTAACATACACTCAGTAACACACGTTCAGTAACACACGTTCAGTAACACACGTTCAATAACATACACTCAGTAACATACGCTCAGTAAGATACAGTCCATACATTTATGACCATAGGCGGAAGGTTTGGAGAGGAGTGAGTGATGTGATAGGTACACTCCAATGCGATGACCTCTGAATATGTTAAGGCAAAAGTGGATATAGCCTTGGAAAGCAAGAGGTGAAAGGTTACCAAGGCGGATGGAGCTGAAATTCCAGTCAGCTTATCCGTGACCGTGTAAAGATAGGGCAGCTCAGGGCTGAGTGGTGGTCTTCTAGTCCTGATTAGGAGAAAGGGAAATCGCAAGTATTTTGGAGTGAAAGCTGGCCGTGGGAGCGAGCACAAATGTTCTTTCAGAGAGCCCGAACAGCACGAGCTTGCAGGGCCGAATGGCTGCATGATTCTCATTAGAGGTTCTGTTTTTAATGAAGGAGAGCAGCCTGTCGACGCAGCTTTTCTCTGGGGTAGCTCACACCACCGACAACATGGCCGGCATGTTGATTAAACTCCCGCAGGGAAAGCAGCAACCGGGAAACGAGGAGGAAGCGAAAAACAAGAGTCTGATTGAGTGGCTAAGGCAGCATCCCACCTACACCATGGATGTGTCCAACCTTGCTCCCGTGAGTACCTTGTCATTGTTCCTTCACGCTGTGCTGTCTCTGAGGAGCAACCTGCCAACCTTCATGTGCCCTGATCCCCACCGTCTGGGTGAGCATCATGTTTGGTGAGAGCCACACAAGTGGTGACATGATGCATCACTTGTCCTTCACTGACAAGGCAGTGAGCTTCCACAGTGAATTAGCATGCATCGTCTTCATCACTGTGTCCACAAATATCCATTGGAGGTGCAGTTGTCTGCAGTTATTGGCCTGCACCACACGAGTAGCTGACTAAATTGTCTTGTGGCCACACACCGTGGTGCAAGAGAACAGCAGTAACTGTGCAATGGTCATCATCTTAGGAGAGGCAGGAAAGATCTGTAAACTACCAAATGAACAGCTTCTTATGCATCCTGTGCAACACAAGGCCAGACTATCTCATGGTTGTATTTCTGTGGCAGAATTGCACGGCTATTTTACATGGCCTTTCGGAGCGACCAAAGCAAAGGAGGCATCGCTGCAAGGATCCCAGTAAACTGGACATCAACTCGCTGACTGGGGAGGAAAGGGTGCCTGTCGTGCATCAGGGAAGTGGAAGGAAGGTAAGATTATGTGACAAGATTGTGGCAGGGCTCAGTCTGCTGAGTGGTTAAATTAAGAGTAATGGGGATGGTTCATTTATCTAAAGCTGAGGTCCTCATTGGGATAGGCATTGGAGCCTGAACAGCATCATAGAGTGATAGAGCGTGGAAACAGGCCCTTCGGCCCAACTTGCCCACACTGGCCAACATGTCCCAGCTACACGAGTCCCACCTGCCTGCGCTTGGTCCATATCCTTCCAAACCTGTCCTATCCATGTACCTGTCAAGCACAGCCTCAACTACCTCATCTGGCAGCTTATTCCATACACCCACCACTCTTTGTGTGAAAAAGTTACCCCTCAGATTCCTATTAAATCTTTTCCCCTTCACCTTGAACCTATGTCCTCTGGTCCTCGATTCTCCTACTCTGGGCAAGAGACTCTGTGCATCTACCCGATCTATTCCTCTTATGATTTTATACACCTCTATAAGATCTCCCCTCATCCTCCTGCGCTCCAAGGAATAGAGACCCAGCCTACTCAACCTCTCCCGATAGCTCAACACCCTCTAGTCCTGGCAACATCTTCGTAAATCTTCTCTGAACCCTTTCAAGCTTGACAGTATCTTTCCTATAACATGGTGCCCAGAACTAAACACAATATTCAAAATGCGGTCTCATCAACGTCTTACACAACTGCAACATGACCTCCCAACCTCTATACTTAATACTCTGACTGATGAAAGCCAATGTGCCAAAAGCCTTTTTGACCACCTTATCTTCCTGCGACTCGACCTTCAAGGAACCATGTACCTGCACTCCTTGATCCCTCTGTTCTACAACACTACCCAGAGGCCTACCATTCACTGTGTAAGTCCTGCCCTTGTTAGACGTCCCAAAATGCAACACCTGTCAAACTATCTAAATCCCCCTTCCCCAGTTTAGGGCACTAACTTGTGGGTCAGCTTTATCTCTTTCCCTGATGCCTTGAAGCTTATTTAACCATGGGCACAATGTCTGAAAGCTTCCTCCACAGACACTTCACTTCAGTTGGACAAGACCATCCTAGTCTGTAGTGGTGCTCGAGGAACATGGACTCTGGCAAGTGAGCAGGTCTGGGCGAAGGTGACAGTAGCTGTTCGATTCAGCACACACAAAAAATCTAGGAGAACGCATATTTTTTGAATAATATGATTTATTTCACCTGCATCAATCTATTATCTGCCAGGCTTTGTCCTGCCCCTTCTCTCTTCCAACTTTCTTTCCTCTGAGAATCAGTCTGAAGATGGGCCGCGACCCGAAACGTTACTATCCATGTTCTCCAGAAATGCTGCCTGGTCTGCAGAGTTTTTCCAGCACTGTGTTTTTTTATACACTAGCACCCACAGTTCCTTGTTTCTACTTTCTTCAAAACATATAAGGCATACAAGGTGGGGGAGTCAGAGTTAGGGTAGGTGGGGGAGTCAGGGCACGGGGAGGTTGGGTCAGGGCTAGGATAGATGGGGGAGTCAGGGTGAGGGGAGGTGGGGGAGTCAGGGCTAGGGTAGGTGGGGAGTCAGGGCACGGGGAGGTGGGGAGTCAGGGTTAGGGGAGTTGGGGAGTCAGAGCTAGGGGAGGTGGGGAGAGGGCTAGGGGAGGTGGGGAGTCAGGGCTAGAGGAGGTGGGGAGTCAGGGCTAGAGGAGGTGGGGAGTCAGGGCTAGGGGAGGTGGGGAGTCAGGGCTAGGGGAGGTGGGGAGTCAGGGCTAGGGGAGGTGGGGAGTCAGGGCTAGGGGAGGTGGGGAGTCAGGGCTAGGGGAGGTGGGGAGTCAGGGCTAGGGGAGGTGGGAAAGTCAAGGGCCTGTCCCACAGGCAATTGTTTAGGCGACTACAGGCGACGAGGCTGTCAGCACATGGTCGCTGGGGTGTTGCCTGTACGGTCGTGAGTCGTCCCTAAAGAGTCGTAGCATTTTTCTGGTCGCCGCAGGATTTTGAGATGTTTAAAATTTTTGCGACTGTTATTTTGACGCCAATGATCGCAGCTTGACGACTCCTGATGTAGATGCTGTTGGAGTGAGGTGACGTAGGTTGTCGCCGGTGCTGACTTCGGTGAATTCCATTGGTAACTACCTACGTCAACCGGCGACAGGTACTGGCGTCAAAACCAGAGGCCAAAATGACGTTAATTGTCTTCAGTTATCGCCGACAGGGCTGTAGCTTGTTGCAGGTAGACGTAGGTTGACTTCAGTTGTCGTAGGTTGTCACCTGCGTGATCGTAGGTTGTCGTAGGCTCAGTCATAGGTGGACGTCCTAAGTCATGACGATTGGGTTGCCGTAGCTTGCCGTCGACTAGGTGGTAGGTTGTTGTAGCTTATCGTAAACATTGTCGTAGGGGGTCCAGTCGCCGGTTTTTCGGCGACCTGTTACGACTATGAATGTCACCGGCAGTCGCCTAAAAAAATCGCCTAAGTGGGACTGGCCCTTCACAGTGAGGGATGGTGGTCGTGAAAAGGGGGTGGTCGTGGTCTGGGGGAATGGAGGCCACTGCCGAGGTGGAGGGGGGTCAGTGTGCACCTACACAAATGTCCATGAGGATGTGTCTGTGTGTTTCCCAGCTGGGGGGCGCGATGGCACCACTGATGAAGGAGCTGGCAAGATGGCTGGACGCAAACCCAGAGTACGCTGTCGCACCCGAGTGGGCGGAAATCGTGAAGCACTCGGTAAGTCACTTAGACAGGTATGTGCGCTGGAGGGGGCGGGAGATGGGAGTCACTGAGACGGGTGTGTGCTCTGGAGGGGGTGGGAGATGGGAGTCACTGAGACGGGTGTGTGCTTTGGAGGGGGTGGGAGATGGGAGTCACTGAGACGGGTGTGTGCGCTGGAGGGGCGGGAGATGACTCACTCAGACGGGCGTGTCTATGAGTCACATGTTTTGTCTATGAGTCACTCGGACGGGAGACAGGCATAGACAAAACATGGTGGGAGATGCAGTTAGGCTGCTTCACTGTTCGGTAGCATTGGCTTTGATCTTGCTCCTGCACTAAGCCCATATCACTGAAGGACTCTGCTCTCAGACTGGAATCCTGCCTGAATTAAACACCAACATGCTGCTACCTTCCTCGTTTCTGTTGAGTCCATAGGTTAACTTTCAGTGATTTGTGTTCAAGGTCTCCCAGGTCCCTCTGAATACCAACACTATTCAAACTCTCACCAATTAAATGGTCCCCTGGCTTACTCATTTTTCCTAGTGGATGACACTTCTCCACATTGTTTTTCCTATGTTCCCTTGCCCATTCATGGAGTCAATCTCTCTCCAATTGTAGCCTCCTTGCACTCTTTTCACACCAAACACTAATGCCTGGAAATATTGACATGATCCTCTCTCTGGCTGAATTCCCACTCCACCGCATTGGGTTGGTTTCTTCAAGTGGGCTTGATATTAAAGGCCCAGGAATGTGGAGGTGGGAAAGAGTGGAGACCATATCCGACAGCTACACGCGGGATCTTCGTCTGCACCCCATGCCATGATGTTACAAACAATACATCGAGGCAAAGTACAGAAAGCAGGAGTCTGCCTTCTGGTTTACTATTGATGAGCTTTGAGGTGCATCTCTGCCTAGAGTCTTGAGGTGCTGCCACACTCATCTATTACGTTTTGCTTTGGTCTGCAGGGCTTTCTGCCGGAGAACAAGTTTGGCCGCATCTTGACGGTGCCGGTGGTGAAAGAGACCGGTGCCAGGAAGCGGGGACGGAGACCGCGGAGTGAGATGGTCAAACCTGGCGGCATTATGGGTGACACCGCCTCGGCAATGGGACCAATGTTCATGAACGGGCTCATCGCTGGGATGGATCTCGTGAGCCTTCAGAACCTGAGAAACATTCATAACCTCCAGCTGGCCGGGCTGATGGGATTCCCGGCGGGATTTGCTGCTGTCCCCTCGGGAGAGGACGGCAAGAACAGCCTGAACATGTTGCCCATGATGCTCCCTGGGATGGCTGGGATGTCGCATGTGTTTGGCGTAGGGGGATTGTTGAACAGCCCATCGATGATGTCAAATACCAGCACTTCATGTACGTCTACGTTGACAAGTGTTTCCTCTAAAGCGAATAAAGGCAGTGAACAGCAGAGTGCTGCCGAGTCATGGAAACACGAGGATGGATCTTTGTCACGAGAGAAACCAGGTCCGAGTTCATCTTTCCCTGACTCTGCAGAAGCCAGAGTCACCACCAGCAACGCGTTACCCTTCAACCCATTCCTGCTGCACAGTATGCCTGCTGGATTAATATACCCTTCCATGTTCCTTCCGCATGGTGTTGGCATGCCAATGCCCCACTCTGAGGGAGACACCACTGGAAGCCCAAAGAAGAAGAGGAAGAAAGCCAAGGAGGAGGCTGCAACTGAGGGAACTGAACCCTGCCCACAGCTCATAAACGTCGAGGCGAGCACGAGAAATTCAACAGACTTCACTGCCGTACAGGACAGTTCTGTGCAGGAAACTAAGAAAAACTCTGTAGATGGTACCCAGAATGCCGAGTAGAATTTCTATTTACTTTTAGGTCAACTTTAGATTTTCTTGATTTAAAATTTTAAACCATGTTTATGACCCCTTCCTGCCTCACACTGTTCTCTTCTCCACACCTCCTACACCCCCCCCCCCCTCCACCACCAATCCACCTCTCCACTCACACTGTGTGGGGCTTAGGAATCTAAAGCAGTTGTGTTGAAATACACACTCTGAGGTTGCTTTAATGGTAAATTTTAATTGGTGACTACATTCTCCATAGCACAACTATGCTTTGATTGTTGCTTCAGAGATTACGGGGGGCAAGTATCGGGGATGGGAGGAGAGAGAGTAGGGAGGCAAAAATGTCCTGATTTTTCACCACTTAGATATCTCACAAGGGGGTTATCAACAGTTACTTGATGCCCCTTGCTCGAGGCTCTAGTTTTGTCAGTGTTTCACCTTGCTTTTTTTGTAATACACTGGTCTCAAGAGACGAGGGAGGAATCTGCCAGTTGAACTCTCCCTGGCTGGTGAGATTGAAAGAGTTTATGTGCTTGTTCTGCCTTTCCGCAGTACCAGTGGTCTGATGGTTAGTCTGTTCTGAGGCATTGTGCTGTGGCTTTGTGCCACAGTCCAGTAAACTCTTTCTTGGAGTGCATACACCACACAATAGCTGTTCCACTCTCTCTTCTATCAGTACTGATTGGAGCATTTCATGTTGGGAGAAGGGATGAGAAGAATAAAGATTACCGTGACCCTTCTTCAGAACGAATCCCCTTGAAAAGTTTGCAAATTAGACTTTTAAAATATACCTTATCCGCAATGATTTTACAGCATGTACAGAATTATTCTTTTTCTGAATTAAGGAACCAGTTAAAAAGCTGAGTGACAAACGGAGGGGAGTTGTGTGTATTACTGGCATTCTATCTCAGCATGGTGCACACACAAACCAAGATCTGGTGAGAGTGAGTTTGTAGCCCTGTATGACACACAGATCAGCAGGTTCTTTTAAGCCAAGCAGATGTAAATACTGGTGTTAATCTATAAAGGTACATTGATGCCGTAAAAATCCAAGTATAGATTAGTTGCTTTTGGTAAATCCAGAAATGCCGGAAGTACGCAGTAGGTTGAATGGCAACTATGGAGTTACTGTTTCACATCTGTGGCTCTCATACGTTCCCTTGAAAAATCATCACCCTGAAACATTAACTCTTCTCTCGCCATAGTTGCTGTCTGATCTGCTGAGCATTTGCTGATTTGGTCTCTGATTTAATCTGCAGTTTTTTGCTTTTCCAGTAGTTGCTTGTGACTAGTTCTAGCTAAACCTGCTGAGGAACTGACGAGGTATTTTCCAGATATCACGCCTTGCTTTTGTCTGCTGTTGGCAGCCAGAATCCGTATCAGTTCTGTCTGCTCATCTTGTCCGTGTGCCAGCAGGCTGCTGCTCAGTAACCAGACCTGCCAAAGGTCCCATCTCCCTTACCTCTCACCTCCATCCTCTGCACCAAACCTGCAAGACAGAGTCTTGTCGTTCAAAGTCTTGACTTCTCGGATGATGTGACACATTTTGGTAGTATTGCCAGCACCTATAGTAAGGTGTTGGGACACTGGTTTCCCTGTAGCAAGAAGGTTCTGAATCCTACTGTAGCAGTTTTGTGTAATTATAAAATTAAATACACAGTGGGTGTGTGAATGGAAGATAAGGTTTTCTGTTACTGTATGACACTTTTTTGTATTTTAGTTGTTTTATGCGGGGTGGGAAGGGAGCCAAATTATAATCAAATATTTTCTGCCTTTTTTTTGCCTTTAGTTTAGTAAATTGTTGTTATTGATTTTTAATCAAAAAACTTTTAAAAGGATCACTAAAGACCAATTTTCTTGATGACTCTTTCTGAATCCAATCCATTACAGGTTGGTCTCTTGTTTCAGAGTGGGTGGCAATGTATAACTCTCGTGACTTGCTGGAACACTGGGAAGATAGCATGCATTAGTATTATTTAATGAAATGCCCCTGTTCTCTGCACCACAAACTCCCACCTTCCAACATGTAGCTCAGAAGATGGCAGAATGCAAGCAGTGTAATTATGGCTAATGAACAGAAAGGAATATCCTATAAAGAAGTGATATCACGGTGGCAGCGTGCATTGAAAGTCTCTCACTCCAGCCCCTTCCCCTTGACCTAGCCTTTGCTGCTCTGAGCATACCAGCAGGTGGACACTGGCTTCAGTGCAGCCGGGCACAGTCCCCTGTGCAGGTCCCATGACAGAGCTTGGAGATTAAGTTTTTTGTTGATGGTTTATTTCCAAAGGGAATATCAAGTTTTGAAGTATTCAAAGTTTACTGTCCACTGAAGTTTTTTTTTTTAAACAAAAGATGTTTTTCATTTTCTTTACTGTTACAACCTTGCATAACTTATGGATTTGTGCCGTGGTCCAAATGTTGAGTCATATATTTCGTTACTACATTATTTATTCATCTGTTGAATGTCTGTTTTTTTATTATAATTATTCTGAATCACTAACTATGAAATTCTGTCTTCTGTTTTTTTTAACCTTAAAATGCAAGCAAATAGCCTTTGATGTTTGCACAATGTATTCAGCAGTTTGAAGTTTGAAAACTTTAGATAATTTCCAAAACCTTTGATTGGAGATGCTTTCCAAAGGTGCGATGTGTTTATTGAGGCGCACGCTGTGCCCCATCTGTTTGTCTGCACTTGGTCTTCATAATCCAAATCATTTTGGGGGAGAAAAGTAGTGCATCTGGTCTAGTACTGTGCAAAGTACAATGCACTTGGTCTAGTACTGTGCAAAGTACAGTGCACCTGGTCTAGTACTGTGAAAAGTACAGTGCATCTGGTCTAGTACTGTGCAAAGTACAGTGCATCTGGTCAAGTACTGTGCAAAGTACAGTGCACCTGGTCTAGTACTGTGCAAAGTACAGTGCACTTGGTCTAGTACTGTGCAAAGTACAGTGCATCTGGTCAAGTACTGTGCAAAGTACAGTGCATCTGGTCTAGTACTGTGAAAAGTACAGTGCACCTGGTCAAGTACTGTGAAAAGTACAGTGCATCTGGTCAAGTACTGTGCAAAGTACAGTGCACTTGGTCTAGTACTGTGCAAAGTACAGTGCACTTGGTCTAGTACTGTGCAAAGTACAGTGCACCTGGTCTAGTACTGTGAAAAGTACAGTGCATCTGGTCTAGTACTGTGCAAAGTACAGTGCATCTGGTCTAGTACTGTGAAAAGTACAGTGCATCTGGTCAAGTACTGCGCAAAGTTGCTCTCTGTTTGTGATATAAAGCAGCAATTAACCCGTACATTTTCTTGGAAATTCTACAAACAATAATGGTGGATGTAGATCTGATTGTTAGAAAGACCACAAATGATGCTGCTTTGTTAAAATTTGACAGCTAGGTGGGGGGGGGGGGAAGAGTTAAAGGTATCAAAAGAGGGGTGACGTATACAATATTTTCCCACTCCACCCAGCAGCTCTGTTGCATCCTGTTGCAGTTGCTTAACGAATTTGTAGCTGAACCTGCTTAATTTTACATCATGTTAATAAAAGTGTAAAGAGCAAGCAATCTACATCGAGCAAAGGGAAGCCTATTTCACACAGATGGGGGTGAAGGGAGGCGGACACTGCATGAATTAGTTGACCTCTTAAGATACTTTTGAAATAGTTTTGAAGTCAGTTGAGACATAATTTGTGTATTAAGGTAAAGCAGAGTGAGAAGTGATGCAGCGTGATCACGTCAGTTGCTGCCGGTGCTGTGGGAGGAACACAGCAGCAGGAGATGAAGGACTCAGCATCACTCAGAACCTGGTTGGAAGGGAGGGCAGAGATTGATGCTGAAACCTCCAGTGGTCCATTGTCACGTGTACCTGAGTACAGTGAATATCTTTTTTTTGCAGCGGTTCAGTGCCTTCCTACTGTGCAGGAAGAGCAAAGTTCAGGTTAGGCTCTACTTGTCATTCACACCTTCAAGTGGTTGGTAAAAGGGACTCTGGTGGAGTCCTAGATGCAGGCAGCTTCCTTCATTCAAGATAAATTTAAATAAAAGCTTTAAAAATGACCAGGGAACCTGTGTCTTTCAGTGGAGGAGTTAAAAGAGCCTTTGTGGGGTGGCTGTGCACTGAGCCCTGGCAAGCACATTGTTACAGTAATCATTGATAGCTAAAAGAATGAATTAGCACCAAATGCCAGTGGTTACACTGGAGTAGGGTGGCAGTGTAGACCCACAGAGCAACAGTTGACCATTGCTGGACCGGAATACAGCTCCTCTCCTCTATCATGCTGCAGAACTGACTCCTATCACACAACCTGCAGGCTCCCCTTTCCCTCTCCAGCCTCTGACAATGCTATCCTATCAGCATGATTTTCAAACAAAATATTTTGAAGAGAGGACCTTGACCATCAGTTTTGCAATGCGGTTGCTTCTTTTTTCCTCTTTCCTGGCCTCCACTCATACTCATCCCTAGTAAAGTCAGGACACAATCAGAATAAGACACAAACTGCTGGAGTGACTCAGTGGGTCAGGCGGCATCTCTGGAGAACATGGGCAGTCCACATTTTGGGTTGGGACCCTTCTTCAGACTCATTGCGGTCGGGGGGAGAAAGTTGGAACTTAAAAGCCCCCTCACCTATATCCACCTATCACTTGCCAAGCTCTGTCCCGCCCCAACCCCTCTTCCAGCTTTCTCCCTCTACCACAATCCGTCTGAAGAAGGATCTCAACCCAAAACGTTTCCTGTCCATGTCCTCTGGAGATACTGCCTGACCCACTGAGTTGGTCCAGCACTTGGTGTCTTTTTCTATGTAAACCAGCACCTGCAGTTCCTTGTTTCCACACAAACAGAAGAGACCATTCCAGTCTCAAACCAGTTCTGCAATTTACCTTGATGGTTTCATCCACATCTCAATACTTCCCAGACTTTGCTGATAAATTCTAGCATCGTGATAAACCAGCACATCTGTGGTTCCCTAATTTGTGGCTTAGTTAAATAATGGAGTGGCATTTGCAATTTTGCAGTCAAAAAGCATAATTCTTGCAGCTTTGGAAAATTCCGGCAGTGAGTTAGTCTTGAGTCGGGAAGGGCAGACCTCAATAGACTTTACTTTCAACATCCAATAAAAATTCCATATAGCAGACTAGAAAACCAATTGTCAAGAATTGTTAGATGTGGTCGCTGGTTACTGGAGCAAGATGCAACACTTCTTGTGGTGAACTTTTGGCCTAATGGACCTCCCAAGCTTAAAAAAAATCTCAATTTTTCATTCATTGGGCTACCATTGGGTGCAAAAAAAGGTGCAAATCCATTCTTTATCATACAGTCTAACTGAGGCAAATGTTCAAATTGCTTTTGAGCATAGTCTATACGGCTTGAGCAGACCAATAAATGGGAGCTGTCTGTTTATAACATGATAGCTCTTATTGTGCCGTGCCCCGCACAGACGTTCCCATTTCCTGTTACAAGACTTAACACTAAAAACTTAGCAAAGAGGAAAAAAAGTGAAAGCTTTTAAAACCATTCCTGTTTGCAGAAAAGCCCTATAGTTATCAATGTAATAATGTCTTTTTAAAAATTAAAAAATGAATTTTGCTAATTTGATGCAGACATGCACACTACAGGGAGCCACTTTGAGTCAAGACCGGTCAGGATGGATCCTTTTACTTGAACTCAGCAAAGTAATCTCACAAAATTAATTTTATGGGATTCAGTCCCTGTCTAAAGAGCACATTTCGAGTGTTGTGGGAAAATAACCTCAGTTCATCATTTTGTTTTTAATCTCTATGGTAAATTGACCAAATGCTGATTGAACCAACAATTAGGTACCAGTGAAGGAATTGTGAGGATGCAATGTGTCAATTAGCAGAACCAGATCAGGGTGAATAATTTGCAGTGGTTTAAAGCTGTGTTTGGAACAAGTTACATTTCTACTGCATGGCAAGCTGTATATTATGAGAAAATTAGCACAAATTGAGAATGGGAAGAATGGGCTACATATCACAAGGCCAGAACTTTTGTAAATATAAATATACTTGACATTCTTTATTTAAAATGCAGAGGGACTCTTTAGAGAATTATAGCAATAAATTAGAGAACTGTTATGTGTTGTATAAAGAATTTGTGAAGTATATTTCTGTTCCTCTGTTCATTTCAGCAGACTTTTGTTTTGTAATGAGGCCACTGTAGAATAATGAGTAAAAAGAAAAAAACGAAAAAAAACTTTAGAACTGCTTAGACACTCTGTTACACAATGACAGTGGAAAGTGAAACTAGACAGTGTAGTTTCTTCTATTTATCCTTTTAATTTGAGTTTTACTTTTTTATAGGTATTCCTTTTGTGTCATTTATATATAGGTGTACAGACTTTATGCTGATCACTGGTTCCAAGCAGTTTCCCTTTAAGAACTGTTTTTAGTTTTGATGTACCAATTTTGATTGGATCAGATGGCGGCACTGAAAGAAAAGCCCACTTAAATCAATGATTTTAAATGTTTCAGTGTTCATGAAAGGTATGTGTATTCTTGTTACCTTGTGCTACCTAGATCCAGAAGTAGCTGGAAGAGCCAGAGTTAATTTCTAACTGCACCTTGTGGTTTGCTTATTGGTTTTGAGGAGGGGTGGAACATGAGTCAGACCTTTCATGTGAAGCTGCAGTATAAATCTTCAACCCTTTTTGAGCATTGCATGTTAAACTGGCACAGGAGAAAACATCGCTGCAGCAATTAATTACCTGAATGTTGCCTTTTTCCAAATGTACCTGTTTCACAACCCCTCCACACACTGCAGTTGGTCTGCGGTATTTATACTCAGACCTGGGCTAAGGTTCCATCAACCAAAGGCTAGCAGTGACAGTGGAGCTCCACGCACAACCTCACCTCCTCCCACACTTTGGTTTCCAACAAAATGGCTTCTCCTCTGTTTACCACTCTGCCCCCAAAATTGAGTTTGAACCTCGAGATGTGAAATGGGCATCACTTCCTGCAGGTTTTTTTAATCAGCGGAGCATTTCCAGTAACCTGGCTTTAGGTATAAACTGTTCAGTGATGATTCAGGCACTGTGTTTATTCACTTTTGTTTCCACTGTTGTTTCCATTGTGTTGGAAACGGAATAAAATTTAACTATCAATAAAAGAAAAGATAAATGGAAGTTGATAACTTTTATATTTTAGATGTCTTAATTTCTGGTTAGTATATGCTGTTTGTGATGTACAGCTGTTCGAAAGACCATATTGTTGCGATCTTCGAAATGTGTGCCTCCATTGTCTGATGGATTATCTTCAGATCCACTAAACTCTGCTTACGTGCTCAGAGGTGGTCAGCTGAAGCTGCCTGTATTAAATAAAGAAATGTACTGCCTGTTCTCCCAAATCATTCATTTAGATATCTGGAGATTAACTGGGGATGAGTAACCAAACTTTTGCTTATCCTGTCAATTTCTCTCTGGTTGTTGTGGTTGGTCAGGGTCCATGAGCAAGTGTGTGGCCAGGACTGTTCTGGCATGACAGCTGTATGGCAGAGGAAGGCGAATCAAATAGCACATTGCCATGACAGTCGTCAGACAAATTCTGACTAATTTAGCTTTACACTCTTGTGATAGGATGATTTCCAAATCCTACCAAGCATGGGAACTCGTTTTACCGTCCTGTATCCCCTCCCCAATGGACCTAGTCCATCAGTTGGAGCTGGCTTCCAAATGTAGGAGCTTCTCGGCATTGGGTGTGAAGTGTGTGTAATGCAAGGTCCCTGTTGCAATCAAGGCTTCTTCCAATTGTGTTTGCCCATGTCTCCACAAATAGCATCATGGCTCGGGATTCTCTCTGCTCTTCAATCTTTTACCAGTTTCCTGTTCTTAAGATTAAGCCTTAGAAGACATTGTTTTCAAATTTAGTTGCAATACTACGCTAAGTACTGAATACCTCATTTATTTTGTAACAGTATCCCCAGTTCTACTGATATGATTGCTCTTGTATCCTAATCCTGTACCTGACTTGTTGAAAGCCTCAATAAAATGTTAACATCCTGGTACAGAGCAGTGTTGTTGTTAGCTCATGTGAGTTTCCATCCTGTTTGGTCCATACATGAATACCTGAATACCAACCTTTAGGGGTGTTTGTGTTCGAGATTGACTAATTTTAGTGTTACATGTTAGGCACTGTTTGTGATCAGTCTCTCCAGCTGTGGCCCTTAACATGAAACAGCCAAGTTGTCAGCTGACTGTTCTTTCGTTCACTACTTGAAAGTAAACTAATGACTGGGAGGCTAATTACCCTGAATATGATGGTGATAGTTTTAACATAAACAGTGGGCATTTTTGTCTCCGGCAAGGCATTTGCAGGCAGCTGCCCAGCTTGGAATATATCTGCTTGAAATAGAAATTCCTGAACATTACTCTGCCCTGTCAATTAAAAAAAAAATTATAACATACTAATTTGCACAGAAATGATCTCGACCCTAGGTTACTGCCTCTGATGGTTAATTGACTTTTAGCATCATAATCCATGTACGTGCTCTAACATGTGATCAGTATTAAATGTGTAAGGACAGTATTTTAAATAATACTGCTCGGTAATTGCATTTGGATATGAATATGCCATTTAACCCTGGGCCCATTGTGCTGCTGTTAGATCATGGGATTACACCAATGCACATTCTCCATCTCCATTGATATCATTGGCTAATAAAAATCCATCCTTTCCATCTCTCAGATTTGAATTAATCGATCAATCACCATCGAATGATTAAAACTTGCACTCATTGGGTTTCATGCAGATGTTGTGATTTTCAGATTGTAATTGATTCTGGGTGTCTCGTAAATATGAAGGGATATGGGATTGATATTAAGGAGGGGGCTTTCACGTTATGAAATTCAGAACAATTATAAATCATAATTATCTCGTGCTTAATCCCAGCTCAGGAAGAGTTCTTATCCTCCCACAATGATCAACTGGTAATGGGATAACCCAGTATACAATCCCCACTCACCCCTTTATATTCTTGCTCTCTCCCCACCCCCCCACTGTCTCTCCCCCCCACCACCCCCCTACTGTCTCTCCCCACCCACCCCCACTGTCACCCCCCACCACTGTCTCTCCCCAACCCCCACCGTCTCTCCCCAACCCCCACCGTCTCTCCCCAACCCCACCCCCCCAGTCTCTCCCCCCCACTGTCTCTCCCCACCCCCACTCTCCCCACCCCCAGTCTCTCCCCCCACTCTCCCCACTGTCTCAACCCACCCCCCCCACTGTCTCTCCCCCCCACTGTCTCTCCCCACCCCCCCCACTGTCTCTCCCCACCCCCCATCTCTCCCCACCCCCCCTCCAGTCTCTCCCTACCCTGACCCCCCACTGTCTCCCCACTGTCTTTTCCCTCCTCCCCCTCACTGTCTCTCCCCCTCCACCCCACTGTCTCTCCCCCCTCCCCTCCCAGTCTCTCCCCATCCCCTCCCAGTCTCTCTCCCCACCCCCCCACTGTCTCTCCCCACCCCCCCACTGTCTCTCCCCACCCCCCCACTGTCTCTCCCCACCCCCCCCACTGTCTCTCCCCACCCCCCAGTCTCTCTCCCCCCCCACTCTCTCCCAACACCCCGTTTTCCCCCCACCCACTGTCTCTCCCAACCCCCCGTCACTCCCCACCCCTCCCCCAATGTCTCCCCATCCGCCCGCTGTCTCTCCCCACCCAACACCCCCCCCACTGTCTCTCCCCACCCAACACCCCCCCACTGTCTCTCCCCACCCCCACCCCCCCCACTGTCTCCCCCCACCCCGTCTCTCCCCACCCCCCACTGTCTCTCCCCACCCCCCACTGTCTCTCCCCAGCCCCACGATCTCTCCCCACCCCCCCAATGTCCCTCCCCACCCCCCCAGTCTCTCCCCACCCTCTACCACCCACTGTCTCTCCCCACCCCCACCATGTCTCCCCACCCTCCACTGTCTCTCCCCACCCTTTCCCAACTCCCACCCCCCAGTCTCCCCACCCCATTATCTCACCCCACCCCATTGTCTCTCCCCACCCCCCCATTGTCTCTCCCCACCCCCCTGTCTCTCCCCCTCCCCCCCACTTCTCTCCCCACCCCACACCTCCCCACCCCCCACTTCTCTCCCCACCCCACTCCCCCCACTTCTCTCCCCACCCGACCCCCCACTTCTCTCCACACCCACCACTTCTCTCCCCACCCCCCCCCCACTTCTCTCCCCACCCCACCCCCCCCACTTCTCTCCCCACCCACCCCCCACTTCTCTCCCCACCCACCCCCCCCACTTCTCTCCCCACCTCACCCCCCCACCTCTCTCCCCACCCCACCCTCCCACTTCTCTCCCCCCCACAACCCCCCCCACTTCTCTCCCCACCCGACCCCCCCACTTCTCTCCCCACCCCACCCCCCCACTTCTCTCCCCACCCCACTACCCCACTTCTCTCCCCACCCCACCCCCCACTTCTCTCCCCACCCCACCCCCCCACCTCTCCCCACCCCACCACTTCTCTCCCCACCCCACCCCCCCACTTCTCTCCCCACCCACCCCCACTTCTCTCCCCACCCCACCCCACTTCTCTCCCCACTCCACCCCCCCCACTTCTCTCCCCACCCCCCCACTTCTCTCCCCATCCCCCACTTCTCTCCCCACCCACCCCCCCCCACTTCTCTCCCCACCCGACCCCCCCACTTCTCTCCCCACCCCACCCCCCCACTTCTCTCCCCACCCCACTACCCCACTTCTCTCCCCACCCCACCCCCCACTTCTCTCCCCACCCCACCCCCCCCACCTCTCCCCACCCCACCACTTCTCTCCCCACCCCACCCCCCCACTTCTCTCCCCACCCCACCCCCCCACTTCTCTCCCCACCCACCCCCACTTCTCTCCCCACTCCACCCCCCCCACTTCTCTCCCCACCCCCCCACTTCTCTCCCCACCCCCCACTTCTCTCCCCACCCACCCCCCCCCACTTCTCTCCCCACCCCACCCCCCCACCTCTCTCCCCACCCCACCCCCCCACCTCTCTCCCCACCCCACCCTCCCACTTCTCTCCCCCCACAACCCCCCCCCACTTCTCTCCCCACCCGACCCCCCCCACTTCTCTCCCCACCCGACCCCCCCCACTTCTCTCCCCACCCCCCCACTTCTCTCCCCACCCCCCCCACTTCTCTCCCCACACCCCCCCCACTTCTCTCCCCACCCCCCCCACTTCTCTCCCCACCCTCCCCCCCACTTCTCTCCCCACCCTCCCCCCCACTTCTCTCCCCACCCTCCCCCCCACTTCTCTCCCCACCCTCCCCCCCACTTCTCTCCCCACCCTCCCCCCCCACTTCTCTCCCCCCCCACTTCTCTCCTCACCCCCCCCCACTTCTCTCCCCACCCCCCCACTTCTCTCCCCACCCCCCCCACTTCTCTCCCCACCCCCCCCACTTCTCTCCCCACCCCCCCCCCACTTCTCTCCCCACCCTCCCCCCCACTTCTCTCCCCACCCTCCCCCACTTCTCTCCCCCCCACTTCTCTCCCCACCCTCCCCCCCACTTCTCTCCCCACCCCCCCCCCCACTTCTCTCCCCACCCTCCCCCCACTTCTCTCCCCACCCTCCCCCCCACTTCTCTCCCCACCCTCCCCCCCCACTTCTCTCCCCACCCTCCCCCCCCACTTCTCTCCCCTCCCCTACTTCTCTCCCCCCCCCCACTTCTCTCCCCACCCCCCCCCACTTCTCTCCCCACCCCCCCCCCACTTCTCTCCCCTCCCCCCCCCTTCTCTCCCCTCCCCCCCTTCTCTCCCCACCCCCCCCACTTCTCTCCCCTCCCCCCCTTCTCTCCCCTCCCCCCCTTCTCTCCCCTCCCCCCCTTCTCTCCCCTCCCCCCCTTCTCTCCCCTCCCCCTCCTTCTCTCCCCACCCCCCCTTCTCTCCCCTCCCCCCCTTCTCTCCCCTCCCCCCCTTCTCTCCCCTCCCCCCCTTCTCTCCCCCCCCCCCTTCTCTCCCCCCCCCCCTTCTCTCCCCCCCCCCCCTTCTCTCCCCCCCCCCCACTTCTCTCCCCCCCCCCCCCCACTTCTCTCTCCCCCCCCCCCCCCCCACTTCTCTCCCCCCCCCCCCCACTTCTCTCCCCATCTCTTTCTCTCCCGGTCCTTTCCCCACTCTGCCTTCATTCAGACTACATTTCCCGGCATTCTCCACAGAAAGTAGTCCGGGGGGGCCGCCCTTCCACCGCTATTTTACCCACTCCGCCTCCGCCCTCGCGTTGACACAGAAGATCACGTCAAAGATCGTGAACAGTTGAGTTAAATGTTGAGCTGGCAGGGAGGGAGCGTGGGGTAGAGGGGTGAGTGGAGGGTTGTTGTGGCGGCGGCGGCGGCGGCGCTGCCCTGCCCTGGGGCTGTGCTGTGCTGGGTTAGGCTAGGCCGGGCCGGCGGCGGCGGAAGGCTCTCCCCGGGCAGCGGGTGCGCCGCGGTTTTGGCGCCACTGGCGCGCGGGGCAGGCTGGGATCGCGGCCGCACAGGGATTTAAACCGGAGCAAAAACCGGCGCAAATCCGCCAAAGTCGCGGCGATCGCGGCGCCGGGGCCGTCCTTGCCCTGCCTTGCCCTGCCCGGCCTTGCCCTGCCCTGCCCGGCCCGTCCCTGCCCTGCCCGGCCCGGCCCGCGGCACAGCCATGCCCAGCGGCGAGGAGCGGCGGGCCAGCGACAGCTTCGACAAACTCTGTCAGGACTTGAATCTGGACCCGGAGACGGGCGCCGAGGCTTGGGGCAGCTTCCAGCGCATCGGCAGCACCTACACCCTGGAGGTGAGGGGGGTGGGGGTGGGGGTGGGGCATGCTGAGGGTGCGGGGACCCGGGGTGAGGGTGAGGTCCTGGGGATGTCAGGTGGGGGGGGGGGGGGGAGAGGGGGAGGGGTAGGACCCTGAAGGTGAGGATGTGGTGGTGGGTGGACCCTGGAGTGAGTGTGGTCCCCGTCTCCCTCTCACCCAGAGTCACTGCCTGCCCCCCAGATTGAGGGGGATGGTGGATCGTGCCCCCCTGTACGGATGGATGGATGGGTGGGTGGCTGGGTGAGAGATGAAGGAGATTGTGAGTGGGTACCTGTCCCAGGAACTAAAGGAGGGGTGCCCTTCCCGAGGGCACGGAAAGATAGGGACAATGTTGTGGCTGAGAGAATGGGTTATGGCCGTGAGAATAGTAGTGTCAGAACAGTAGAAAAGTCAGGGGGTTATGGACGATGTAAGAGCACCTGAACCCTGATGGTGGGGGCAAGTGGTTCTGAAAGCAGGATCTACATTCTGAAATTTATTCACAAAATGCTGGAGTAACTCAGCAGGTCAGGCAGCATCTCGGGAGAGAAGGAATGGGTGACGTTTCGGGTCGAGACCCTTCTTCAGACTACATTCTGAAAGTCAGGTGAGGTTTTTTGGATGAAGATAGACTACATCCTGGTGGATGGTGTGGGATTGGGATGCGAGGAGAGGGACTGGGAAGAGGATCCGTGGTCAATAATTACAATGGCCTGATCACTGGTCAGAAGTAGCCGTTATATGCTGGGTGAGTATCTGGATTATTCCAGCTTGGATCAATGATCAATATTTGGTCCAATCAAGACTATTTCAAAAATTGGAACAGTTGACAACAGTACCCCTTCATCAAGTTTATTCAACAAAGAAAACCAAATATAAATGTACAAGTGCCTAGAGGTGTTAGTGTAACAGTGATGGTGACGTAGTAGAAGGCATGGTATTGATATATTATTTTTGCGTCTACTGAGAAACAGTGAAAACCTTAGTTTCATGTACTATCCAGAAAAATCATACCATGCATCAGTACCATTGTACCACAAAGGTAGTACAAAAACAGAAAGGAAACATAATGCTGAATATAGTGTAACAGCTACATGGAAAGTGCAGATTGTTTTATAAGTGTGACGGCACAACAGGGTAGATTGAGAGGAGACACAAAATGCTGGAGTAACTCCAGTTAAAATGAGCCTTGGTCTGCTGGATAAACCAGCAAAGCTCTGGAACCAAGAGTGCCAAAAAATCAGTGGTGGAACTGTAATGAGTAAATATTAAATTTAAGTGCAAGATTATACAACTAAATTAATTAAAACAGGGTTAAAATATAAAACACAGCAGAATAGCCAATTATCACCAATGTTGGGGAGTCCAGGACCAGGGGTCACAGTTTAAGAATAAGGGGTAGGCAATTTAGGACTGAGATGGGAAATACATTTTCACCCAGAGTGTTGTGAATCTGTGGAATTCTCTGCCACGGAAGGAAGTGAAGGCCAATTCAATGGATGTTTAAGAGAGAGTTCGATTTAGCTCTTGGGGCTAATGGAATCAAGGGTTATGGGGGGAAAAAACAGGAACAGGGTATTGGTTTTGGATGAACAGCCATGATCCTATTGAATGGCGGTGCTGGCTCGAAGGGCCGAATGGCCTACTCCTGCACCTATTTTCTAGGTTTCTATGTAAACATTGATGTGTCCACAACTGGAGTAATGTGCACAGTTATGGCTGCCGCACCAGGAAGGATGCGACTCCACTAAACAGGACACAAAGGAAATTCACCGGAATGTTGTCTGGGGTAGAATTAAGATTCAGAGTAGGAGGTTTGCAGAAGAATTCTTTTCACCCAGAGTGTAGTTCAAATGTGGTGCAAACTGTTTGAGAAAAAAATGGAGGTAGGTTCTCTCCCAACATTTAAGAAGCAACTTGATGAGCACTTGAAAGGCAATGGCATAGAAATCTGGGAAATAAAATTATTCTCAATTGGTGCTTTTATGATTAGTATGGACATGGTGGAGCAACGGGCTAATTTCACCCTGGGTGACTATAGCTGTAGATTCTGCTCTGCAATGAGTGGGGACACAATCTGAGAGTCAATATCTTCACCACAAGTTTAAACATGCAGAATTCCAGCAAGTTCATGTTTCTTCTGGTGGACATGTTTACAGGCTATGAAGAATCCGTTCATTATTCAAGACTTTTATCGGAATGAGTGTTAGTAGTTCACTGCAGAACTGTTGGCATTTTCTGTGAAGATCATAAGTGATAAGAGCAGAATTAGGCCATTCAGTCCATCACGTCTACTCTGCCATTAATTCATGGCTGATCTATCTCTCCCTCCTAACCCCATTCTCCTGCCTTCTCCCCTTAACCTCTGACACCTGTACTAATTAAGAATCTATCTGTGCCTTAAATATATCCACTGACTTTGCTTCCACAGCCTTCTGTGGCAAAGAATTGCACAGACTCACCACCCTGAAGTGTCAGTGTTTTTATTACTCTTATACAACGGCAAGACCAAACGTAGACTGGGTGATCGTTTCGCTGAACACCTTTGCTCAGTCTGCCTGGACCTACCAGATCTCCCGGTTGCCAAACTCTTTAATTCCCCATCCCATTCCCACACTGACCTTTCTGCCCTAGGCCGCCTCCATTGTCAGAGTGAGGCTAAACGCAAATTGGGGAACAGCATCTCGTATTTCGCTTTGGCAACTTACAACCCAGTGGTATGGAATAATGATTTCTCTACAAGTAACCCCTGCATTCCCTCTCTCTCCATCCCTCCCCCACCCATCGCACCAGCTTCTCATTCTCACCTATTTCCTTTATCATCGTTACTTTTTTGCATATCTTCCTTTCATTTGTTCTATATCTCTCTACATCTCCTATATTCTCTCGTTTCCCTCTCCCCCAACACTCAGTCTGAAGAAGGGTCTCGACCTGAAATGTCACCCATTCCTTCTCTCCAGAGATGCTGTCTGACCTGCTGAGTTACTCCAGTATTTGTGTCTATCTACAGTATTTTTATCAACCTATTTTTCTCAGGGAGAAACTCTACATTGGCTGGCTTGTGCTCTATATGTGGCATGTCGAAAAGGCATCACCCCAACTGTCGGCAAGGGGACGATGGAAGGAAATGGTGTTTCGTTGACAAGAATTCTTCGCTCGTCAAAGTTAAGGTAACAATCATCCCATGTTCCCAAGCTGGAAGCTGGCATTTGGTACATTCCACTTCCTTTTGTCTGGCAAGGTACAATACTGATGTTTATAAGACTGACACTTGGTCCTGGCTGAGTAATTTGAAAGAACGCTCTACTTTGTGGTTTTAAGTATAATGGGATTTCTATCTACATTTTGCTGTTGGAATTTGCTTCTGACGTGACCGTAGCTGATACATCATTGGTTTCAAATTAGCCTCAACTGTTATCTCGGTTAAGGACAGGATTGTTAATTACATTCTGTTAAATTATTATTTTAAAGTTAAGCCAAACTGCAGGGTAGCCAATGGTATTCTGGACTATAATTTGAGTAGGATCTGAACTAAAGTTCCACCTTAACCCTTCCCAGCAAAATGTAGAACGGTGAAAATATAGTATTACAATGAAGGACCAATAGTTGGAAGAATTGAGGAAATGAACGAACAAAAGTTAAGGGAACAATTGTACTTGCAAAGCATTATTGATAAAAATTGCATTATAACCTCCCTCAAAATGCAAATCGTGTTTCCTAATTCATCAATTGTGTTATAAACAGTTAGTTCATGGAAGCACATGCTATAGTAGAACGACACATTGACAAGGCACAGATGGGGAGATAGAATAGCAGGGGCATCTTAAGAAAGAAATAGAGGGCATTGATTTAAGATGAGAGGAGGGATTTTAAAGGGAATCTGAGGAGAAATGATCTTGTTGCTATCAGGAACACACTTCCAGAGAACATGTTGGTCAGTGTGGGCAAGTTGAGCCGATGGGCCTGTTTCCATGCTGTATGGCTCTATGACTCGCCGGTGCTGTCGGTTCCTTCCACTGCTGCTCTGTGCATGTGCTGCAGGCTGCATTCGAGCTGCTCGCTCACCTGGCATCAACATCATGGCGTGTGACCAATGCAACCACGCTACCTGTCCACCTGTCTCTTCCCTCAGCCTCTATCTCCCACCAGGAAGGTCTTCAAGCCCTCCATTTCTTCCTCGACCGCAGAACCAGCCAATTTTCCACTACCAACGCTCTCCTCTGCCTAGCCGAGTTGGTCCTCGCTCTTAACGACTTTTCCTTCGACTTCTCCCACTTCCTCCAAATCCAAGGCGTAGCCATGGGCACTCGCACGGGCCCCAGCTATGCCTGCATCTTTGTAGGGACTTTGAACAATCCCTGGTCCAAGCATATGCTGGCCTTCTCCCCGAACTCTATTTCCGCTACATTGACGACTGCATCGGGGCCACCTCCTGCATCCATGCAGAACTCACGGACTTCATTAACTAATTTCATTCCTGCACTCAAATTCACTTGGACCATCTCTGACATCTCCCTACTGTTTCTTGATCTCACCATCTCCATCACAGGAGATAGACTGACATCTATTTAACTTACTGACTTCACTTCTTCCCACCCTGCCTTCTGCAAAGACTATCTAGTACTCCCAATTCCTCTGTCTACGCCACATCTGCACCCAAGATGAGGTGTTCCATACCAGGACATCTGAGCCGTCCTCATTCTTTAGGGAATGGGGTACCCCTCTTTGTACTCAGTAAATTTCCTCACTTCAAGAGTAATCTTTAGAGAACGGTGGGATTCCCATCTTCCATCATAGATGAAGCCCTCACAAGGGTATCCTCGATATCCTGCAGCTCCACTCTTGCTCCCCTTCCCCCAGTCGCAACAGGGACAGTGACCCCCTCGTCATCACATTTCACCCCATCAGCCGTCACATACTGCACATAATTCTCTGACATTTTTGCCACCTCCAACAGGATCCCACCACTAGCCACATCTTCCCATCACCTCCGCTTTCCGCAGAGACTGTTCCCTTCGCAACTCCCTGGTTAACTGTCTCATCACACCCAAACCATCCCCTCCCCACGTACTTTCCCCTGCAATCACAGGAGATGCAACCTGTCCCTATACCTCCTCCATCCAAGGACCCCGGCAGTCTTTTCAGGTGAGGCAGAGGTGCACTCCTACTGTATCCGCTGTTCCGGGTGTGGAGACCAAGCGCAGATTTGGCAATCGTTTCGCTGAATACCTCCGCTCAGTCCGCCTAAACCTACGTGATATGCCGATTACTAAACACTCCAACTCCCCTTCCCATTCCCATACTGACCTTTCTGCCCTGGGCCTCTGCAAATTGGAGGAACAGCACCTCATATTTTGCTTGAGCAGTTTACATCACAATGGTTTGAATATTTACTTTTCTAACTTCTGGTAACCCTTACTGTCCCTCTCTCTCCATCCCTCTCCCTTCCTAGTTCTCCGACCAATCTGACTGTCCCCCTGATTAAATTTTATCTCTGGATGCTTCGTTGTCAACTTTTCTGAGCTAACAATGAACAATTCTACATTTTCCTTGCGCTTCATCCCCTGATATCTCATTGTCACACCTTACCCTTCCATATTTCTGTATCTCCCTTCCTCTGATTCTGTCTGAAGAAGGGCCTCGACCCAAAACGTCACCCATTCCTTCTATTCAGAGATGCTGCCTGTCCCACTGAGTTACTCCAGCATTTTGTGTCAATCTCTGTGTAAACCAACATCTGCAGTTCCTTCCTACACCCTCCCTTTGCTTCCATGAACTAAGGTCACCACTTCCCGAACTGACCATGAAACTGTAGGGCACTCTCAGAGACCACGGGGTGTGCTCACCCGCTTTCCTTGTCACCTTCTCCGCAACCATCTTGAGTTATTGGAATGTTGGTGTGTATGGCCCATTAGTGTGCTGCGCAACTCTATGACTCTAAAAGTAAAACTTCGCTCTTTCTCTGCACCAGCAATTATTTTGAACATGGAACCTGGTATTTTGCTGGTTTTCAACCTTTTCATCTTCTGCCATTCATATAGCCTAATTCAATTCTTCAGCAAGATGAAGAAATGGTCCGATATGGCCAACTTATCCCAAGACTTCCGAAAGCGGGTAGAGCAGTTGGAAAGGAATTTTGAAGTTTCAACAGTTATATTCAGGAAATTTGAGCCTATCTTTTTGGACATGTTTCAAAATCGTCACCAGGATCCGCCCCGGCTTCAGAGAAGCAGAAAACACAGGTACGTTATTCACCTTGCTATCTTCATTTTCATTTTCATTTTAGAAAGCTATGGTCATCTTTAAGCTTGCCAAATTACAGGTTTAAAACACTGTACCGAGTAATGGGCTGTCCACTGGAATGCTTGGTAATGAGGAAGTAGTCCGAGAATCACGAGGAAAACATTTATTTATAAAAGATAGACAAAGTTTAGCTCCTATGGCCTTACAGGCAGACCTGTCTCACTCACTTCCCTGCTCGGTCTTGTATCACTTTATTCTTTCAGTGTGGAAAGCATGTTGGATTTGTCTGAGGGCTTTTGTACCATCTTAACCTGTCTTGAAGCTAGAAGCCAGCTCTGAGGGACAGGCAGCATCACTGGAGAGAAGGAATGGGTGAAATCACCCATTCCTTCTCTGCAGAGATGTTGCCTGTCCCGCTAAGTTACTCCAGCATTTTGTATCTGTCTTCAGTGTAAACCAGCATCTGTAGTTCCGTCCTACGCATTAGCCAGCTCTGAACCTCCAAGGCAATATTGCCCGATAATGCTCAGAATCTAATCCTTTGAATGGTATTTATTTGTGTGAAGTGCCCAAAGGGAGCTGTCATTTTTGTGATACTCTGGGCTGTAATCGCATTTGGGAAATAATATGGAAGAAGGAAAAATGCAAATGGTGTAGGAAGAGGTGTTTCTTTCACTTCCTCTACCAAATCTTGACCCAATTCCTCAAAATATTTAGGCCATTCTATTTAGAATGTGATTTTGATTATTTTACAGGCACCTTCCATGCAGTGCAAGAGATGCTTTTAGTTTTTGCTGGACCTTATTTGTGTACATTAAAGGTAAGAATTTTTTTTCTATTCCGTTCTCATTAGTTCTGTGGGATTCCTGTTGAGATCATGCATTTCTGCCACTCCATCGAAATAAAGCCACTATCTCTATTATATCAGAACTCATTATTGAAGTTAGCAAAGCTCCAGTATCCCATCTGTTCTGTTAATTGTACCGTCTCAGTCATGGCAACAGCCTCATGAATCAGTACTGTACATACTCTGTGCCTTCTATCTCTAATAAAACAACAACGTGTTTAATTGCAATCTAATCATGTTTTGGGTTGGTTTATCATTACAGTTGTTATGGAGTGATACTGCGTGGAAACAGGGTCTTCGGTTCAACGTGCCCACACCAGCCAACATTTCCCAGCTACTCTAGTCCCACTTGCACGGGTTTGGCCCATATTCCTCCAAACCTGTCCTATCCATGTACCTGTCCAACTGTTTCTTAAATGTTGGGATAGTCCTAGCCTCAACTACCACCTCTGGCAGCTTGTTCTATACACCTGCCCCACTTTGTGTGAAAAAGTTACACCTCAGATTCCTATTAAATCTTTTCCCCTTCACCGTAAACCTGTGTCCTCTAGTCCTCGATTCACCTACTCTGGGCAAGGGACTCTATGCATGTACCCAATCTATTCCTCTCATGTATACACCTCAATAAGATCACTCCCTTATCCTCCTGCGCTCCAAGGAATAGAGTGTCTGCCTACTCAACCTCTCCCTATACCTCAGACCGTCTAGTCTTGACAGCATCTTCGTAAATCTTCTCTGTACGCATTCTAGCTTGACAACATCTTTCCAAAAACATGTTGCCAAGAACTGAACACAATACTCTAAATGCGGCTTTACCAACGTCTTAGACAACTGCAACATGACCTTTCAACGTCTATACTCAGTACTCTGACTGATGAAGGCCAATGTGCCAAATGGCTTTTTGACCAGCCTATTCACCTGCCACTCATTCTTCAAGGAACCATGCACCTGCACTCCTGGAAGGTATCACAAAATGCTGGAGTAACTCAGCGGGTCAGGCAGCATCTCTATAGAGAAGGAATGGGTGACGTTTCGGGTCGACACCCTTCTTCAGTCTGAAGAAGGGCCTCGACCCGAAACGTCACCCATTCCTTCTCTCCAGAGATGCTGCCTGACCCGCTGAGTTACTCCAGCATTTTGTGATACCTTCGATTTGTACCAGCATCTGCAGTTATTTTTCTATGCAACCTACACTCCTGGATCGCTCTGCTCTACAACACCCCCCAGAGTTCTTCCATTTAATGTGTAGGTCTTGCCCATGTTAAACTTCCAAAATGCAACATCTCATATTTCTCTCTATTAAATTCCATCAACTATTCCTCAGCCCACCTGGTCAATTGATCAAGATCCTGCTGCAATTTTTCACAAATATTTTCACTATCTGCAAACCACCCACATTTGTCTCATCAGCAAACTTGCTAAACTTGCCATATATGTTCTCATCCAAATCATTGATATGGATGACAAACAGTAATGGGCCCAGCACCGAACCCTGAGGCACACCACTAGTCACTGGCCTCCAGTAAGAGAAGCACCATCATTCTCTGCTTCCTTCCATGAAGCCAATTTTCTATCCATTCGTTGAGCTCTCCTTGGATCCCATGCAATCTAACCTTGCAGAGCAGCCTACCATGTGGAACATTTTCAAATGCTTTGCTGAAGTCTATATATACAACATCTACAGTTCTGGCATCCATTAACCTATTTGGGCACGTCTTCAAAAAACACAGATTTGTGAGACACGACCTCCCATGTACAAAACAATACTGACTTCCTAATCAACCCTTGTCCATCTAAATGCATGTATATCCTATCCCTCAAAATACTTTCTAGTAACTTTCCAACTACAGATGTTAAGCTCACTGGTGTATGGTTCCCAGCATTTTCCCTGCAGCCCTTCTCGAATAAAGGCACATTTGCCACCCTCCAGTCTTCCAGCAGCTCTCCTGTATTTAAAGACGACTCATAAATCTCATCGAGGGCTCCCGCAATTTCCTTTCTAGTTTCCCCTCAATGTCCTCGGATATACCTGATCAGGCCCTGGAGATTTGGCTACCTATATACATGATCGTACCTTCAGCACCCCTGACCATAACACTGACTGCTCTCAAAGACACTTCCATTGACTGCCCCAAGTTCCTCCATCCTGCTGCCTTTCTGCTCGGTTAATACAGAGGTGAAATACTTATCGAGGACCTTGCCAATCTGTGGCTCCACACAGAGTTGACTGCTTTGATTCCTGAGGGGTCCCACTCACTTTCTAGTTACCCCTTTCTCCCTTGTGTGTTTTTATAATCTTTTGGGATGTCAATGCAATCTCCTGGCCCCTTTTTGCCCTTCTGATTTCCTTTTTTAGTTTACTCCTTAGTTCCCGAAACTCCTCCAGGGATGAACTTGATCCCAGCTGCCTATTCCTTTCATATGCGTCCTTTCATATGCGTCCTTCCTGTGCTTGACCAATGCCTCATTTTCTCTCGAGAACCAAGCTTCCTTACGTTTGCCTGCCTTGGCCTTCAGTCTTAACAGGGACGTGCAAATCCTGAGCTTTTGTCAGCACAGTTTTAAAAACATCCCGCTTGGCTGATGTTCCTTTCCCTCAAACAACCTGCTCCAGTCAACTTGAGTGAGACCTTCTCTCAAACCCTCAAAGTTGGCCTTGCCCAATTTAGCATTTTAACACGTGGGACTTATCAATAACTATCTTAAACCTAATCAATAAGAGGTCACTGGTCCCAAAAGGCTCCTCCACAAATACTTCATTCACTTGCCCTTCCCAAGACTAGATCAAGTGTTGCCCTCACACATGTGGGGTTCTCTACATATTGCTGGAGAAAAGTCCGGAACACTTTTGAGAAATTGCACCCCATCTAAAACTTTCACATTATGATTTTCCCAGATAAAAGTAGGGGAAAGTTAAAATCCCCTACTGCAACAACCTTATTTGACCTGCAGCTGTCTGCAATATCCTTAAATATTTGTTCTTCCAATTCCTGTTGATTATTCGAGGCTCTGTAGTACACCCCCAACAAGGTAATCATCCCTTTCTTGTTCCTCAGCTCCTCCCATATAGCCTCACTAGACCAATCGTCCGTAATATCAGCTCTGACCACTACCATGACATCCTCCTTCACCGATAACGCAACCCCCCTCCTCTTTTACCCTCATTCCTGTCTCTCCTGAAGCACCTGTACCCAAGAACATTGAGCTGCCAGTCCCACCCCTCTCTTAACCAGGTTTCAGTAATGTCCCAGTTGCACGTACCTATCCATGCCCTATACTCACCAGCTTTACCCATCAGATCCCTTACATTACACGTGCAGTTTAAACCAACCTTTCTTCCTCACACCCTGCCTTCCCCTCTATAAGGGAGTCTATTCTGTCCTCTAAACTTTCTCACACCACCCTCCATACCAACGTCTAACCTCTCACCTGCCTCTGTCCTGTTGGAGATTCGACCCCCCTGCCAATCTAGTGTAAACCCACCCGTGTAGCATTGGGAAACCTGTCTGCCAGGATTTTGGTACCCCTCCAGTTAAGGTGCAACCCATCCCTTTTGTACAAGTCCCCCTTGCCCCAGAAGAGATCCCAATGGTTCAAAAATCTGAATCCCTGCCCCCTGCACCAACTCCTCAGCCACACATCCATCTCCCCTATCCTTCTGTTCTTGCCCTCACTAGCACGAGGTACTGGAAGCAAACCAGAGATAACTATCCTGGAAGTGCTGCTTTTAGCCTTTTATGTAATTCCCTATACTCAGGTTGCTACCTACTATCTCTTCCTACGTATATCATTTGTGCTGACATGCACAACAACTTCCGGCTGCTTCCCCTCCCTCTTGCGGATGTCATGCAGCTGCTCCGAGATGTCCTGGACCCTGGCACCAGGGAGGCAGCACACCACCCTGGAGTCTCGCCTGTTGCCACGTCTGCCTGGCTGAGCTCTTCCCTGTTGAGCCTCAGCACCAGGGTTCGAGTCACAGCCCTGCCTGCTACTCAAACTTGAAGTGGCATCCGCCCCGACAGCTCCCAAGAGGGTGCACGCCCTGGCAGTTTGTGTTACCACTGGACGGCGGGAGCGGTCCCCAGTGGAGGTCTCTATAAGGGAGTCCTTCCCCTTTACATCGGGGACCTGGGGTGGAGAGTGTTGCACAGAGCCATGGCCTGCAACAGGTACTTGAGGCGGTTCACGGACTCGTCTGCCGCCTGTCACTTCTGCAGCGAGGAAGAGACCGTGTACCATTTGTATATAGAGTGCGTGAGGTTGCAGCCTTGTTTGAGTATCTGAAGGGGCTGCTCCTCAAGTTTTGGCTCCATTTTACCCCAACGGTTCTGATTTTTGAGCGGTATAGCCCCCCCTGGTACAGAGGGGGGGAGGGTCGGGAGGGGGTCTCCCTGTCGGTCTGCTCCTGAGCCTGCCCAAGATGGCCATTCGCGGGTCCAGGCAGCGGGTAGTCGACAGTCACACAGAGGTCGGCTGCCTGCCCTTTTTCCGGGCTTGCGTCCATGCCTGCGTGTCCCTGGAGAGGGAACACGTGGTGCCCACGGGGACGCTGGAGGCCTTCCGTGAACGCTGGTCACATGAGTTAAAGATATAGCAAATTGGAATAAAATTAGTTTGAAACCATAAGACAAGACCCTGGGGTTTAGGGTAGTTGCAAGTGATGGTGTCTCTCTGGGTGCATCCTTTAACTCGAATTTGACAGAGTGCTGCACAGATAAGCAAACAACATTAAAATAGGAATCGTAGAAAGTCTCTAACTCAAGGAGACATTGAGCTGATCGTGAAACCAACAAAATGCTTGTCACTGGTTTTCACTGTCAATTAAATGCAAAGTTACTTTTAAAGAGTAATTCTACCAGGGAAACAGGTGATGTAGGAAGCAGGAATTTATAGACTTGTGTTCATAAGCTGTTAACAACAAGTGAGGACTAAACTTGTGACATTAACTATTTTTCTCTCCTAGGGTGCTACCTGACATGGTGCCCATTTCCACCATTTTCAGTTTTTATCTGTTGCTGATGTAGATTGAAGAGTAAATATAGATAAATATGTTGGATAAACCCTCCTGCCCTCTTTTCCAATATTCACACGTTCCGTATGTCAACTTTGTCCACCCAGGCGTCAGAATTATACGGGATGGAAACTTGCCCACACCGACCAACATGTCCCATCTACACTAGTCCCACCTGCCTGCGTTTGGCTCGTATCCCTCTAAACCTGTCCTATCCATGTACCTGTCTAAATGCTTCTTAAGTGTCAGAGTTCCTAAACCTCCACTTCTCTGCATTTATACAATTTGCCTATCCAGTCAGTTGTATATGCTAATAGAGCTGTAGAGCAGGGAGATGGGGCCCTTCAGCCCAGCTCGTTCATGCCGACCAAGTAGCCGACCAACCATGCCGAGCTAGTTCCACTTATAACCATATAACAATTACAGCACGGAAACAGGCCCGTTCGGCCCTACCAGTCCACGCCGACCACTTGCCTCTGCTTGACCCATACCCCTCCCAATCTTTCCTGTCTACATACCTGACCAAGTGTCTTGTAAATGTCAATGATCCGTACCTGCCATATCCACTTCCTCTGGCATCTTTTTACATGTACCTATCACCCTCTGTGTAGGAAGGTTGCCCCTCGGGTCCCTTCCATCTCTCACCTTAAAGCTATGCCCTCTGGTTTTGTACTTGCTTCCCCTGGATAAACGAGCAATGTTTTAATGTTGCAAGGAATATTTCCTTTATAACATTTCATCTATGATAACTATATTTCCACTAAAAGAATGTCTGGGTGGTTAAATTAGTAATAAAAGCAGAAAATGCTGCAAGTATCCTCCTGGGCAACATCTGTAAAGAGAAGTGTTCTGACCTAAAACAGGGTCAGGTATTCTTGTTCTCTAGAGATGCTGTCTGACCCACTGAGTTAATCCAGCATTTTATGTCTAACTTCATATTTTGTGTTACTGACATTGTTTTACAGGAAACTTCCGTATGATTGGTGATGACCTTGTAAATGCTTACCACCTTTTGCTCTGCTGCTTGGACCTCATGTTTGGGAATGCATTATTGTGCCCTAACAGAAAAGATTTACTTAACCAAGGATTTGAAGGTAAGTGCGGTGTTTTAATATATGTTCTTTTTGATTAATTGTGAGTCCTGAATGTAAAATTATTTCATCATTTCCAATAGGCCATCTAAGTCCCTCACTTTATTCAACTTTTTAATCTGTTAGTAATGCTGTACATTCCTTAGGGTTAATATAAACGTGGGAAATTGAGTTGTGTATTGCAAATACAATTCCTATTTGGATCACGAGATCTTAAAATTCTAACTCGCTGCTGTGCTTTCTTGTGTAGTTTCCAGTGTTTCATCTTGTTATTGCAAAAAGTGGGAAATATTGATTCACTTTTTTGACTGAATCTGTATAGCTTGTCATCGGAATCTAATCCAGATATCATGAAACACAGCTGGTTGTGACTCCAAATAGTCTCGACTGGTTTCAATTAGATTTTATTTCTGGTAAGGATGCCACCCTTCTCCTGGTTTAGAAATTACTCCTGGGTGTTTACTAGTTTCATTTTAAGATTAAATTTGGGGAGTGGATCAAGGTCTGGAGTTCAGCAATTAATTAAATAAAAGTTCTCCAGGGCCTCTGTTTAAAATAAAAATCATTGGGGTCGGGCACTGATGCATCTTTGTGCCCCTCAATAAAATTGGTTCTTTTAAATGAATGCTATTTTCCAAAAAAAAATCAAAAATCTTTTGATTATTCTCAAATGCTGGATTCTGCCAACTATCAGGAGTTTAGTGCACACATGGCAACTTGGGAAAGATTTATAATGACTTCATTGGTTGTGTGGCTGGTGCAGGTGGGATTTTATTTCCCATCCTCTGTTGCGGTTTGAAAAGGTGCTGATGAGCTGCTGTCTCATTAGCCATGGTAGTTTCTGCAGAAAGTGGTCGCACAGTTAAGGAGCAATGTTTCACGCACGGGTCTGGAGCCTTTCACAATGACACCCAGGGCTTATGTAGAAACGGCAAGTAAATGAAGTTTGGGTGCAGATTCAGTCGGATAGCAGACAGGCTCAGAATTAAATGACCAGCTCCAATTCGTACAGTTCAGTCCATATTCATATTTTTGGTCACCAAATTACCTTTTTTTTCAAGTTTCATTTTCAGTGAAAACTATAAAATGTAGCTTTTTGTGCTTGTGTGACTTTCTCTAGAATGTGTTCACTTGTGCAGGTTTGCCACTGGGGTTTGGCAGCCAGGACTATAAGCCTCCTGTACATCCACCGTGTATCATTGAGAAACTATGTGATTTGCATGATGGGCTCATAGTAGAAGCAAAAGGTATCAAGGAGCACTACTGGAAACCTTACATTAAGAAATTATTTGAAAGGAAGGTAAGCAAGATAGATTGTGTGCATTTGAATTGCACGTTCACTCCATATTGTCCGGTAAATGCAGAAGTGTGCCTTTGTAATAATAATGATGACCTGGCAAGAGCAGCAGCTCTTTCTAGTGTACAAAGTAAACTGTGTGGGTGCATACACATCTGATTAACAGAAAAACTATTCTCCCTTCTTGACTTGATCTTCAGTATCTTCACCCATTAACCACCCTCTGTTTGAAACAGTTACATTTGTAAAATGTCTAGGAGTTGGTAGCTGTCATAGTATTTTGTTCACTCTATCCGATTTCTTAGTTCAATTGAGAGATGCAGCACGGAAACAGACCCACCAGCAATCCCCGTACATTAACACTATCCTACACACTCGAGGGACAATTTACACTTATACCAAACCAAACAACCTACAAACCTGTAAGTCTTTGGAGTGGGAGGAAACAGAAGATCTTGGAGAAACCCGCACAGGTCTCAGGGAGATGGCACCTCTCGTCGGAATCGAACCCTGGTGCTGCTAGCGCTGTAAGGCAGCAACTCTACTGCTGTGCCACCGCTGTTAATTTAGGTTCAATTTTCCAGATTCCACAGTATTATGTGCATGATTAGTTATATAAACTATTTGTTCAATGACCATGTTTTGAGCATGCATTGGTGCTCTAGTTATAAAAATGTGATAATGACTAACTCTTTAAACAAGTTTATTTTGCCTATACCTCATGCATTCAGAAAGAATGTGCCCCTGAATTTCCAATTTAAATATACCCAATCACTGTACATCCTTTTTCAGCTCTTGCATTGTCTGTTTGGTTTGTGTTCATAATTGTATGTGACTGTGGGGAGTGTGTTGCGGGGATTAATCTTTTGCCGGTGATGTAATGGACCGTGATTTTAGGCAGTGATTACCTTTTAAATGTCCCATGAATTTGTTGCTTCCTTCCCATACGTTACCTTGCACCTGGGGATAATGGAGCCAGTTTCTGTATTATGCCCTGACCTGAGATTGGTTCATTTGACCCGTTTTGAGAACACAACAATTTCGAATCCATTTTATTTTTTTTACTTTGCAGATTCTCAAAGGAAACTGTGAGCTATTTGTTGATCTTCTGGATGTTAGCAATTTCACAGACAACAAGTAAGTTTAACGTTTACGGCCTTTGTTGACATAAAAATGACAACGATTGACAGTAATACGAAATGAAATGGTGTACTTAAAATGTATTTGGGGATCGGAAGCACGGTTGGTAGTGAGTTGAAGATAGTAAATATAGTTAACTGCAGAGGAACTTGGTCCCTAAACCCCGGATCTGACCACACATCCAGAAAACATTATTGAGTGCAGCAGTGGGGAGGGTAGGTGCAAGCTGTGTTCTTGGCACCATAGCATGTAGCCAAAGTAAATGTCATTTTAAAATTACAGATGGTGGGTACCTGTGAGTGTTCTGAATGGAGGACCAAGAGTGCTTTAATGAAGTAGCACGAAGCAAGGTCCCAGTGTGTCTTGCCTGTATGGTCTATCATTATAAATAACGCAATTAATGAAAACCATTTCAAAATAACTGGTAAATGAGAATCCCCTTATTGTATCAGTCAACCACAAAACTGTTCACTGAGTGTGTTGTCCTTTCACACTTTAATAACCAGTTTACAATGGATCCATAAGGAGAAAATAAGCTGTCCTTTCTTTGGACATGTTTAAACAGAGCCAGGAGTGGTTATTGTCAGAGTGGTAGAGTCATATAGCGGGAATCGGGCACTTCAGCCCAACTTGTCCATGCAGACCAAGATGCCCCATCTACATTTGTCACACCTGCCAGTGTTTGGGCCATGGGCCTTTAAACTTTTTCTATCCATTGTTATTGTTCATACAATAAGTGGGCTGACAAGACTAGTATTTATTGCCCTTCCCAAATTCCCTTGAAATGGTAGTGGTGGTGAGTTGCTTTTGCTTCGCTATTCTGTCAGCTCCAGTCATGCTGGGTAGGGGGTTCTGACCCAGTGACCAGAAAGGAATGACATGTTTCCAAATCGCAACGGTGCTTGATTTGAAGAGAAGCTTGCAATTGGTGGTGTTCCCATGTGCCTTTCCTCCTTTATGTGTTGGCACCAGGGTTGTAGGCTTAGTCAATAGTCGTTTATTTGTCACATACACATAAATGTGTAGTGAAATGAAACATTACCCGCAGTTGAACAATAAGACCAATAAGAATAATCAATAAAAATGCAATAACACATACAATCACAAACTAACACCAAACAAAAAGAAACATCCATCACAGTGAGTCTCCTCCAGTCACCTCCTCACTGATGGAAGGCCACAATGTCTTTTCTCTTCCCCTGCCGTCTTCTCCTGCGGTCAGGCTGTTGTCGTTGCCACGTCGGGGCGGTGATGATGCAATTTAAAAAAACAAGAGTGAAATGCTGTGTTATTGGATGCAGAATAAGCAAAAGAATATTGCGTATCAGTGAGCAAGATGATGGAGGAATGTATTGTGGAAAATGGAATGCTTCTTATTTTGGTGGGAAGAATAGAACATGTATTTCAGAATAGTGAGAAACTTGAAAAAATTGTTTAAAAAATATTCTTGGTGGGCTGATGAATGAAGAATTAAAGCTGAGGATTCAACAAGAAATTCAGACGTAAATCGTATGTTTGTCACAGGCAAAGTATTTGAAGTATAATACAAGCTTGTCTAAAGTTGTACAGAGCTTTGATTTGACCTCACTTTAAGTAGTATTCGGGGGTTTGTGTGATTTTGGCCTCGTGACGAATATAAAACCCTAGAATGCTAGAAACGCTCGGCAGGGGAGGTAGCTTCAACAGAGAGAGAAACAAAATAAAAATGTCAGGTCGAAGATAGAACAGTTCTGTTTTAACACCTGCTGTCAGACCTCATTGAATGTTTTCAACATTTTCTGTTTTTCATTCGGTGAAGAATATATAGTCCCCTTAAAGTCGATGCAGTGTTGTTTCATGAATGATTCCTGGTGGGGTGGGGGGTGGTTCAATGAAAATAGATTGAGGTTCATTGCACATTACAAGAATGAGAGATGATCTTACCGAGGCAGCCATGATTCTGGAAAAACCTATACACAAAGATGTTACTCAAAATGAACCCATTTTCTCTGTATACAAAATGATTTATTTTTGCCATTGTGCTTATGTTGTACAGCAAAGCAGTAAACAAGGAATATGAAGAATATGTTTTGACAGTGGGTGATTTTGATGAACGGATATTTTTGGGAGACGATGCTGATGAGGAAATCGGGACACCTCGTAAAGCTACAGCGGATATTCCAGTTGGCAACCTGTCAGCAAGAATGCAAGTTGAGTGCAACCTGCAACAACACTTTGAAAAAGTAACTCAGTTACCTACCTATTTTTTAGAAGTCGACAATTGTGTACGCCACACTGACAAATTGAGTCTTAGTGCTCACATCTCAATTGTTTCTTAACATGTTATCATTAATCAGCTCATCCCGTTCCTTTTTGTTCTTCTTGACTTTGACCTTGTGTTTAGTTTAAACATTCAGCATGGAAACAGGCCCTTTGGCCCACTGAGCCCACACTGATCATCACACTAGTTTTATGTTATCCCACTTTCAGATCCACTCCCTGCGAACTAGGATAGACACAAAATGCTGGATTAACTCAGCGGGTCTGGCAGCATGTCTGGAGAAAAGGAATAGGTGACATTTCGGGTCGAGACCTTTCTTCAGGCACTCAGGGTCTTGACCCAAAGCATCACCTATTCCTTTTCTCCAGAGATGCTGCCTGACCACAGGGAAAATGTGCAAACTCCCTACATCCCAAGATCAGGATTGAACCCTGTGGAACAGCAGCTCCATCGGCTGCACCCTTATGTTGCCCTAGAAAAGTAATAACGCCCTGACTTGTCACTCTGCAGAATTACAAATGTAAAACGTAGAACAGGCCCTACAATCCACAATGCCTGTGCCAAATTAAACTAATCTCTCCTGCCTGCACACGCTCCATATCTCTCCATTCCCTTCATATTCATGTGGCTATCTATTTGTGTCCACCACCACCCCTGGCAGAGCATTCCAAGCACCCGCCATTCTCTGATTGTATATTTAAAAACTCCTTCATTGTGCTCCTGCACCTTTCCTTGAGAGTGTACCACAAAGTGAATCGAATGGAACCCCATGACAAGCAGACTTTCCCGTGGGGGCCGACATCGGGAGCTCCGGCAGCGGTAGCGTCTTCGCCCGCCCCGGATCGCGGGGCTTGGGTCGGCCCGCTGCGGACCTTTCACCGTCTGGTGCGGCCTGGAACATGGCAACTTCAACAGCCAACAAAGAGAAAAGACATTCTGGCCTTCCATCACAGTGAGGAGGTGACTGGAGGAGATTCACTGTGATGGATGTTTCTTTTTTTTTTGTTTTGTGTTGGTTGTGATTGTGTGTGAAATTGTTTATTTTTATTGCTCTATTGCTGGACTGTGGGTGACATTTCATTTCACTGCACATCTTGTATGTGTATGTGACAAATAAACTTGACTTGACTTTCCTGGCATTGGGCAGAGCATGGATCCAGGTTGGCATTTACCCATGGCTCTCAGCTTTGACCTATCTACAGCTGGGGCCTTGTTGCTGTCAAAAAGAATAAAAGCATGCATTATTCTTTCCAACCTTCTTAAGTCCTTTCTTCGAACAATCTACTTAGTTGCATTCGCTGTATTTCTCTCCCATTAGATGCATGCTGATCCGCTGATTGATTTTCTGTTTAGTCAGATGTAATGCTCCCTTTCTGATCTTGACTAATCAGTGTATTTCTGAATTGCAATTAAATACTGTGCCTCAGAATTCTTTCCAGATGATTTTGCCACCATTGATGTAGGCTGGCTGTGTATATAATTACTAAATCAAACCTTTTCTCCACCTTTCAATCAACCAGAATTACACTTTCTCCCAGAAATGACTGTGAATTGAACTTTATCCAAAGGCTGCAGTTTTCTGTGCTTAGTCCAGACAATGTAAAGTTGGTGAATGAAATGTTAAACTGAGGCCCTGTGTACTTGCATCGATTAAGGTTCAAGTACAGAAACATTGAGACCCTATATTTTGCGTGAAATGAAGAAATTTTGAATGTTTTCACAGACAAGATCTTTGGCACCATCAACTCCATTGACAGGAAGACGCTACTTGAAAGAGAAGGAGCCTGTTGTGACACCAGTGTCCTCAGCAACGCAGAGTGTAAGTCGTTTGCAGACCATGGTAATGGGACTCAAGAATACTCCAAGTGAACATCTGCTGCAAATCTTCAAGTAAGCAACGTAATATTTCCCACACTGGTCAGCCCAGCGGTTTTAGTTGTTGTGCGATCAGTCATTGCATTCAAATTCCCTCACTCTCTCAACTTCCTATCTCAGCTATTGGGAGAGGGGGTCTTTGTAGAGTTCAATGCTTCCTGACAGCCAAAGATGGAAGGACCACGGAGAGTTGTGCAATTGTGCTGAAGAGGCATTTTAAGCTGCATTAATAGAGGCAAAGGGAGAAAATTGTTTGTTCTTGCAAACCTCTTGTGGGTCGGAGTAGGATCTGGGAGACAGGGATAAATATTCTTTAAATTATTTGGTTGTTGGGCTTTACTGCTCTAGAACTAGTATTTATCGTCATCCATGGTTCCCTGAGGCATTAAATTTCAGTCGTAGAATTGGTGATATTGTCTGTTGTCTGTTTTCTCAGGAGACTTACTTTATTCATTCGATTGGAATACACTTGTACTTTGCTTAGTATCCAGACTGAATCATCAGAACAAGCATACAAGTGGAATTAGTACTGAAGCCATTGAATGTTTAAAGTGATCTTGTGATTGCATGTCTCGGTGTGGTGTGGAGTGGATCTCCAAGGCAGCATGCACTGGTGGTTTTGGTCACTGGTGCATTGAGTGTGCTGGAGCCTCTGCTGGACTCCAGCAATGCTATTGTTCACTGCTGGCCTGGTGCACTCCTGAGCCCTTCATCTCATCACTGCATGGCTGCTGCACTTGCCCCAGCCTACCTGTCACCCGCCCTCACAGCTAGTCTTTACATGTCGTCTTAGTGGTTCATTCCACGTGGTTAGAGCGGCTTTAAGGAGAGGCTCCAGAGGATGGCTCAGCCACGTTTAATACTTAAATGGAGTTGACTGTGTGTGTGGTTGTATACCTGTGTGTGTTTGGACTACAAAAGCAAGTGTTATAACTATTCGGCACTCTTCAGGGTAGGTTTATTACAGGTAAAAAAAAAACACTGGCCTTTTAGATGGTTCCTACAGCCTCAGAGTATTGCAATGCCCCACACATAAAGCTGCCCACGCTATGACTGGGCTTCTGTGGGGGAATACCACTGGTGTGCTGGACAAAGTCTTTTGTTTAAGACAGTGGCGGGGAATTTTCACTATTGTTTGAATATAGCAATGAAATTTTAATATCCACCCGAGTCGGCAGACTAAGTCAATGAGTATATCTCTCTTCACAACACGGAACTGCAAATTACCACACAGAGCTTGAGAGACTGAAATAAAATATCAATAAAGGAAAATATTCAACAAGCCAGGTGGCAAGCAAATGAGTTTAAAATAGACATTTAATGAAAGTTGAACAAAGGCAAGACACCAATTGAAGGTATCACAAAATGCTGGAGTAACTCAGCAGGTCAGGCAGCATCTCTGGAGAGAAGGAATGGGTGACGTTTCGGGTCGAGACCCTTCTTCAGACTGTGTCCCGCCCCCCCTGACATCAGTCTGAAGAAGGGTCTCGACTCGAAACGTCACACATTCCTTCTTTCCAGAGATGCTGCCTGACCTGCTGAGTTACTCCAGCATTTTGTGATACCTTTGATTTGTACCAGCATCTGCAGTTATTTTCCTACACCAATTGAAAATGCTTTGGAGGGCAGAGCAGAATTTCATCGGTCCCAAAGATTGGTTCAAGACAGATTTACTCTTGTTGGTATTTTACTTGTCATTGCCATGCATTTACATGCAGTTAAAAACATTGCGTATTTCAGCTCCTGTTCACGAAATCCAATTGAGGCGGTATCAGCCCGGGTCAAGGAGATTGGTGATATCTTCTGTCAGCACTACTCCCAGCCCACAGAAAACCAGGCTGGCTCTCATATAGGTGAGAAACTCAGAGGGTACAGGTTTTATATTGAAGCTGAACTGAACTCGCACTGAACTGAAGATGTATGGCACTCCTACCCATTGCTTTTCATTGAGTATCATTGTTCTCAAATGATACCTGTGTGTTTGCTCCTGTGGGTGATGATGAAACTGTTAGGCTGTGCAGACATTGCTCCTTTCAACAGATATACTAAGCCTGCAATAAAAGACCTTGAGCGTGCTCCTGCACCTCATTATGGATTAATTTTGACCGGTGGTGGAGGCAGACCGGCAATGCATCCAACCTTCACTCTCCAGACAGAAAACATTCTTCCTCATCTCTTCTCATCCTCCCAGTGCCCCAGGTGTTTGACCACTTATTGCATAGCTGGCGATTTTGAAAAGTATTTAATTTTATAAATATTACAGATGCCCTACCTTTCTGATAAGCCACATTGAACCTGTCACTTACTAAAATGCAATGAATATGTAAATCTTCCTTGTGTTGGGATTGTTTGAAACAGATTTTGCCATCAAACGGTGGCGGCTTGCTGAAATCCTGTATTGGAAGATCCTGGAGACAGTGATGGTGCAGGAAAGTCGACGTAATCCTGGGAAGGACATGATTGTAAGTAACTGATGGTTTTGCGTGTCAGAGGCTTGTGTCCATGTTTACCTTTGTGCAGACTTATTCAGATGCATTGCAATACCTCTAGGTGTTGCTGGAGCAGGATATCTTCCATTGCTCCCTGATGGCTTGCTGCCTGGAGATCGTCCTCTCCTCCTACAGTTCCCAACGCACTTTCCCATGGATTATTGACATCCTCAACCTGAATCCCTTTTACTTTTACAAGGTAAGTCCAAACTTTAAGATAGTGTGAGATATACTGATGACGAGGCTGTAATAAGATGTTAAAATCTTCTGCTTATTTCCCTCCAGTGCTTTACCAGGCACTTTCAATAGTTCAGAGCACCAATTCAACTCTTATTGCCATTATTTTTTCTCTTGAAGCAGATAACAAAATGCATTCTTTATCATTTCATCATTCTTTAGCTGGATGGTTATTTAGATTGGTTTTGTTACTAATTTTGTTCCTCTCACATGAGATATTTATCGTATCAGTCATAAGTTAGCAGAGATGTTCGAGTGCCATGAAACCTGCAGAATCAAACCTCAACAACACAACAAATAAATATACATTAAATTATTGTTATTCAAAGTAAACTGGTCCATGATTGTGCAACACCTAAGAACATTGATTAAGCGGAGTTGTGCAGTCTGCAGTTGTTGGGTTGTACAGGATAGGTCAAGCATTGATTGGGTGGTTAATATGAAGCTACCATGTTGCTATTCTGATGAATAGCGGGATAAATGGACGTCAGTATATTGACTAATATTTCATCTTCATCCAATATGACTAATTAGATTATTTATTGCTTATTTTGTTGATGTTTCTAGGGTCTTGATCTGCGTAATTTGCCATTTTCTTGTGTCATAGCAGCTGACTACACTTCAACATGTAAAACACTTTCCTGCCTCCTTGCATGAATAAGAGAAACCCCATTATATGTATTTTTATGAGACAATTACGAGAAGGAACCTGCCATTATTAGTGATACTCGTGTCTTTTAGGTTATCGAGGTGTTGATTCGAGCAGAGGAGGGTCTATCGAGAGACATGGTAAAGCACCTGAATAACATCGAAGAGCAGATCTTGGAGAGTCGAGCTTGGACGCACGATTCAGCCGTCTGGAGGGCTTTGCATGGGGTGGACAATAAGGTTCCCACGTGTGAGGAGGTGTGTGCGTCTCTTTTGCTAAGTGTTTGTAGTGTTAACATTGATATTATTCATTCCACTGTGGCTATTATCAATAGAATTAAAAAGTAATGAATGGTCCTGGTAACATTCTGATCCATTGCTTCACTGACACAAAATGATGGCAGTTCTACGGGTTGTTAGGTTTGTTTATTATTCTCATGTGTACCAAGGTACAGCGAAAGGTTTTTGTTTGCGTGCTCTCCAATCAAAAGAAAAGACAATACATGAATACAGTCAAGCTGCCACAGTCATAACTATCCACTGATCGCTTCTTTTTGTCACATTCACAATCTACCAGCATTCCAAATGTTCCCTTTCCTCCTCTTCATCTTTTCAGTTGTGCTTGGTGTAAGATGTGTTAATAACAGCAAGCACTTTGGTTTTTCACCATATGTTTAATTGTCTGCCCGCCACATCTGGTAAAGCTGCTGCCTCACAGCACCAAAGACCCGGGTTCGGTCCTGACCTCGGGTGCTGCCTGTGCAGAGTCTGCATGTTCTCCCTATGACCGCCTGGGTTTCCTCTGGGCATTCCAGTATCCTCCCACTTCCCAAAGATTTGTAGATTAATTGGCCTCTGCAAAATTGTCCCTAATGTGTAGGAGGTGGATGGGAAAATGAAATAACATAAAACGTGTGTGAACAGGTGATGGATGCTCGGTTTGGACTCGCTGGGCTGAAGAGCCTGGTTCCATGCTGTATCTGTAAACTAAATAAACCATATTGACACACATCTGCTTGGAAATAGTTTTGATGTATATTGTAAATGTAGAATACATTTTTACTGTAATTAATTATTATTGACCTGTGGTTTCAGGTGACGTTTCCTTCCAATTTTGAAAGTGGTAATAGTGGTCCCACCCACCTGCCCCTGATGTCCATGTCTCCTATAGTGCATCCTCGGGTGAAGGAAGTCCGCACAGATATTGCTGGGAGTTTCAACAAACGTGGTAAGTTGTTTCCTTCACCATCATCGCCCTCCTTCCAAAACCGTCCTCCTTAAATCTTGCTAAAGTAAAAGCACTCTTGTCTATAATTGTGACATCTTTGTCTTGTCCTAATTTCCCAAATCACAGCTTGTTTCCCCAGCCACACTACTTGAATCGTATAAATCATATGCTCTCATTAGGACAGATAAATGGATAGGGGGGTTTAGAGGGTTATGGGCCGAATCCAGGCTCATGAGACCAGCCCAGTATGCCAACCTAATCAATATGGTCAAGGAGAGCCGAAGAGCCTGTTTCGTGCTGTCTAACTCTGACTCTTAGAGGAGCAGGAAACTGCTCTGCCATTCAGTACAACCATGGCTCAACCTGTACCCTAACTCTTTCTGCTTACTTTCCATCGTGTCCAAAACACTTCCAGATTCAGCTGGTAGTATAATGCTCCACATTACAAAGTGCAAGTCCCATGGCCCAATTTATCCATGCCAAGCACGAGACCTGTGCGAATCTTACCCCTCTGCTTTCCTCGCCAGGTACCTGTCCAAATGCCTCATCAAACACCATGTCCGATTTATCTCTTCTGTCTCTTCCATTATGAGAACAATGGCACTTTTATCTTCTCAAATTATTTAAATAATTTTATTAGATTATGTACAATTATTCTTACTTCACCTTTTCACCTCAGAGGTGTTTGCGTTTTAAATCTGACCCTCTCTGTTAAAATCGCCCATGTACCATTAATAAAAGAAACGCTGATTGTCCCTTCCTATTGGTTATTGAAATAAAGGCTGCTTCAGAAATATACATCTTAAGACTTTTGAACAAGTTTTTAAAAAGCAGCTGCTCTTATTATTTGAGCTTCAAATCGTACTGTGTAAAGGACATTTTGGTTTGATGACTGTTGCTATTTATTATTTGCGGATTGACTTTCCTCCAGAACTTCCTCCTCCAGCATCGCCGCTCTCTGTCCACGATCGGTTCACCTCTCCCTCTGCGGGAAGTGCCAAGAGGAGACTCTTCGGGGATGATTGTTCAATGGATGCTCATGTGACTATTGCACAGAACAAGATCAATGTCACCCAGTCACCTGGACTGAGGATTATTCAAACCCAAAGCACCACCAATGAAAACATTACTCTCACTCCTGGTCAGACTGTTGTAACCATGGCGACTGCTACTGTAACCACCACCAATGGTCAGATGCTCACTATCCCCGTGCAAGGTTAGTTTATGTATGAACATAAAGGTTAGGAGCAAACCTGGTGCATCTACCCTTTCAAGCCTGGTGCATCTACCCTTTCCTGTGGGTGATCGTTACCTTGCCTCCGTTTTCCAGCTCTGCTATTGAAGCCTTAATGCTCTGTTGTTAAAGGGGATTTCTGCCTGTTTATTTTTCAGGAGTTACGTATGAGACTGGAGGGTTCGCCTTCATCCCTGTGCAGATGAGCATCTCCCAGCAAGCACAGGTTGCAGAAGACACAACCCAGGTGCCCCTGTCTGCCCAGGCCTTGATCAACTCTTCCCCCAAGGGAGTGCAAGAGCCTCAGCTCACAGTCGTTAAGCCAAAGAAAACTGGCTCCCTGGCATTATTCTTCAGAAAGGTGAACATATAAAGTACTGACTTGTTATCACTCCTCTACTGCCATGAGCTAAAAGTTAGTATTATTGGGCTGGTATTACTCAGTTCTGGCACAGGGGTGGGAGCAGGAATCTGTGCCTGGATGCTCTGATTAATGCCCTCTGGGTACCAGGATGCACCACACCTGGGTCGTGCGAGTGGCAGCATCCTGTTCCAACGCATGCCAGTAGGTGAAAGGCTCCAAGTACAGCACCTGCTGGCTGTGTACAGTACACTCACCCATGCAGCTGACTTATGGTCTCTGTAACCCACCCTGCCTCCCCGCAGCAACCCCACCCAGGGTTTCCTGTACAAACACTGCACTCTTTAAGGAACTACAGTGCCCTCCATAATGTTTCGGACAAATACCCATCATTTATTTATTTGCCTCTGTACTCCACAATTTGAGATTTGTAATAGAAAAAAATTACGTGGTTAAAGTGCACATTGTCAGATTTTAATAAAGGCCATTTTTATACATTTTGGTTTCACCATGTAGAAATGACAGCAGTGTTTATACATAGTCCCCCCCCCCCCATTTCAGGGCACTATAATGTTTGGGACATTGGAAAGTCATGTAACTGAAAATAGTCATGTGTAGTGTTTTGTTGCATATCCTTTGCATGCAATGACTGCTTGAAGTCTGCGATTCATGGACAACACCAGTTGCTGGGTGTCTTCTCTGGTGATGCTCTGCCAGGCCTGTATTACAGCCATCTTTAGCTCATGTTTGTTTTGTGGGCTAGTCCCCTTCAGTTTTCTCTTCAGCATATAAAAGGCATGCTCAATTGGGTTCAGATTGGATGATTGACTTGGCCACTCAAGAATTGACCATTTTTTAACTTTGAAAAACTCCTTTGTTGCTTTAGCAGAACGTTTGGGATCATTGTCTTGCTGTAGAATGAACCGCTGGCCAATGAGTTTTAAGGCATTTGTTTGGACTTGAGCAGATAGGATGTGTCTATACACTTCAGAATTCATTATGCTACTACCATTAGCAGTTGTATCATCAATGAAGATAAGTGAGCCAGTACCTTCAGCAGCCATACATGCCCAGGCCATAACACCCCCACCACCATGTTTCACAGATGAGGTGGTATGCTTTGGATCTTGGGCAGTTCCTTCTCTCCTCCATACTTTGCTCTTGCCATCACTCTGATATAAGTTAATCTTCGTCTCATCTGACCACAAGACTTTTTTCCAGAACTGTGGTTGCTCTTTTAATTACTTCTTGGCAAACTGTAACCTGGCTATCCTATTTTTGCAGCTAACCAGTGGTTTGCATCTTGCAGTGTAGCCTCTGTATTTCTGTTCATGAAGTCTTCTGCGGACAGTGGTCATTGACAAATCCACTCCTGAAGAGTGTTTCTGATCTGTCGGACAGGTGTTTGGGGATTTTTCTTTATTATAGAGGGAATTCTTCTGTCATCAGCTGTGGAGGTCTTCCTTGACCTGCCAGTCCCTTTGCGATTAGTAAGCTCACCAGTGCTCTCTTTCTTCTTAATGATGTTCCAAACAGTTGATTTTGGTAAGCCTAAGGTTTGGCTGTCGAACAGTTTTATTCTTGTTTCTCAGTCTCATAATGGCTTCTTTGACTTTCATTGGCACAACATTGCCAATGTACATTGCCAACATGGCACAGCAATAAAAATTTCCAAAGGTGATGGAAAGACTGGAGGAAAGACGAGGTGCTGAGAGCTCTCTTATACCTGCATTAAGGAGGCAATTAAACACGGCTGAGCAATTACAAACACCTGTGAAGCCATGTGTCCCAAACATGGTGCCCTGAAATGGGGGGACTATGTATAAACACAGCTGTAATTTCTACATGGTGAAACCAAAATGTATAAAAATCCCCGTTAACAAAATCTGACAGTGTGCACTTTAACCACATGTGATTTTTTTCCTATAAACAAATCTTAAATTGTGGAGTACAGAGGCAAATAAATAAATGATGGGTCTTTGACACAAACATTATGGAGGGCACTGTATTACAAAAAACAAGTTGTTGTTCCAAATGGGTTCAAGGAACATGATTACAGGTGTGTGGGAGTACCCCAGTATCTGAGTACCTTATGGCCATAAAAAGCATGGGGTCAAGATCACTCATTATCGAATCAGTAATGGCCATCTCTTGCACTATGCTGTGGTCCAACATTGCTCTTTTGAAGTATCTGGTTACATTTAAATGAGTTGGAGACTTTATCTCATGTGCCCTTCCTTCAGATTTCCCAGAGCCTGCTCCATTTTCTGCTACAAATAATATTTGTCTCGGGTGCTTACTCAAACAGAAGCATTTCTTGCTCCAGTCGCCAGTTGAGTAGACGACCCTCTCCTCCCTCCACATCTTCTTGGTGATTTGAATTGATAAACGATAGAAATGATAAACCCTCATCACTCATTCCACAAACATCGCAGAGATTATGAAATAAAATAAACCGCCGGGTGTTCGAAATCTGGAATAAGAACTGAAAATGCTGCAAATATTTAACCGGAGGGTGAAGGGAGACCTGAAAGAAATGTATTTAATTATGAGGCATAGGTAGGGTTAACGGTCAGACCCTTTTTCCTAGCTTGAAAATGTCAAAGACTAGAAAGCAGAGCTTTTTGAGGTTAAAAGGGGAAAATTGAAATGAGATGTGCCGGGCAGAGTGACAAGTTCTGGAATGAGATGCCAGGGGTGGATGATGGAGGCAGATATGATTGTGGTGTTTGAGGCTTTTAGATAGGCATGTGGATATGCACGGAATGAGAGATATGAATCACGTGCAGGCAGAAGAGATCAATATGTTTGATTCTGAAGCCTCTCAGTTCATCTACTACTTTGGATACGTATTCATTTTTTTCTCCTCAACCATTGTGCCCTTGCACATAGAGCACTAAGTTGTAGCTAGTAACTTTGTTCATTCTGTGAAGCTAACGTTCCTTCTGACGTAATTTGCAGTCATCCTATTTGATGTCTTTCAATTCAATGGCACATTTCTTTGGCGGAGGGAATTTTGTTACTCAATTCCTTCCATCTTTCCTAATGTACAAATATTGGAACATATTTTTCTTGCAGGTGTATCATTTGGCCAGTGTCCGTCTGCGTGACCTGTGTCTAAAACTGGATATGTCCGCAGAGCTCCGGAGAAAGATATGGACTTGCTTTGAATATTCTTTGGTCCATTGCACTGATTTGATGACAAATAGGCACCTCGATCAACTTCTCCTTTGTGCTGTCTACATAATGGCAAAGGTATGTTTGCACTTTCACTTTGTGTGACTCTCTGCTGTTCCTTTACAAAGCTAGTCATGTTTGAAGCTTTGTAACAAAGGGGTTGTGGGAGGAATGTGTAACACTTTTACAGCTGCTGCAGGTTTTCAGCAGGGCAATGATGAATCTGCATTGGTTGTCCTCCAGGTGTGTCTGTTCTTTGAAGTAACTGGGGTCCAGTTCATGACCGTTGTACCTGAATTGTCAACAACACTACTGTTCTACTCGGCAATGATCTTATCGCGTTGCTTCATACTGCAATTATTCACTGGTTTCATGTTGGCAAGGGGGAAATAGCAAAGCTTGTTACACTCGTGTAGAGAGATGCTGGTATGGGATTCAATCCTCAGCGATACCCAATGATTTTTAAATCCCACACGCATTCGTTCATTTCTAACAATCAGATTTACATTTTAATATAGAAACATTTGCTGTCTGCTCTCAAAAGGTGTATCCTTCATGTAAATATTTTATTATTTCCATGTTTTTAGATTGTTTTCTTTATTTTAGGTTTAACCCTGTCTAGCCATCTGCTTTGGAAAGCCAGGCAGCCACAGTGGAGTGTGGACAGTGGCAAACATTTATCATGCCCTTCCCATCTCTGCTTGTGAACCACAAGGGTTAGGAGTGTGTATCATATCATCCCACCCCTTCAATGGCTTTTTTAACTTCCTTCACTTAGCTAGTGCCTATCCCTAGTTGTCACTAGATGAATTTAAAAGAGGGTTAGATGGAGCTCTGGGGGCTAGTGGAATCAAGGGATATGAGGAGAAGGCAGGCGCGGGTTACTGATTGTGGATGATCACAATGAATGGCGGTGCTGGCTCAAAGGGCCAAATGGCCTCCTGCACCTATTGTCTATGTCTTGTGATGTTGGTTTTTAAATTCCTTTCATTGCAGCTAGGCTCTTGTCAAATCACGGGCAGATCAGAATTACTCATAATTTGGGAGATGGGAGTAGTTTATAGGTGGGGCTTGATTTTGTTTTGGTCTAACTGATAAAAGAAGAAACATGCCTGAAAACCTAGTTAGAGCTGTTCTATTGTGATACCAATGCAAGTCTTTTGGCCCTGCATTTTACTTTAAAAATACAAACTTGCCCAACACTCCTGACTAACCACATTGGTGTATGGAATATGCTGCTCAGTGATGTGACACCTGTCACTTGGAGTGGGCACACTGTGTGAAATTGGAATGAAAATCCCCATCTCAACCTCTGGCATGGTACATGTGCTCCAGACAATACAAAAATAAACTAATATAGAAGAGGAGGGACTACCTATTGAATTCATTCAAACTAAGTTTCACAGCCTGGGCCCACACTGTCCAGAAAATAGACCATTTAGTGAGCTGTTCCACAAAGGTATTTGCTGGATGTTTTTGAAAATGACTTGAAACGTATTGGAAGTACAGTAGTGTTAAACAAAGTCCAGCCATTACCCGTGGAAGCCCTGAGCTCCTGACAGTTCAGTTGCAAACTGAGAAGATTTTAAGTCTTTGGTTTCATCTGTGTAGTAGCCTTGCTGACTCAACACTTCATAATTCCAATTCATAAGATTCAAACATCTGGAATTTGAGTGCATATTCAACGGATTAATTTGGGGTACTTTTAAACAACAAGCTCTGGCTGAAGCGGAATTCCATGGGAAATTTTACAACAGATGAGGCTTGTAGATGAGTCTTGAGAAGTTGTGACAAAGAATGTGCAATTATAAGAGCAGGAAATAAAGTGTGGTGGAGGGAGGGGGAAGAATTAGACTGCGAGATTTTGGAGAGCAGCACAGTGTTGCACCGGTAGAGTTGCTGCCTCAGAGCCAGAGACCCCGGTTCGATCAGGTCTTGGTGGGCCGAAGGGCTGTTGCCAAGCTGTATCTGTAACGCTAAAACTAAATGAACATTGCAATTTTTGTTTAAAGATCCTCTAATCTGTGCTTCAGGTGTTTGGTTGATGCTTCAGTAATATAAACACTGTCTCTACAGATTACTAAAGAAGACAGGTCATTCACAGATATCATGAAGTGTTACAGAAGCCAGCCTCAAGCCAGCAGCCACGTGAGTTTGCATCATTTATGTAGATGGTCGTAGATTCATACAGCATAGAAACAGTCTCTTCAGCTCATCCTGACCATTAAGTGCCCATCAACACTAATGTATCTTCTCTGCACCAGACCCCCGGCCTTCTGTGCCATGGTATTCAAGCACTCATCTAAAGGTTACGATGAGAAAACCCATCTCCACTAGGGCTGCCAACTGTCCCGTATTAGCCGGGACATCCCGTATATTGGGCTAAATTAGTTTGTCCCGTACGGGACTGCCCTTGTCCCGTATTAATAGGGCTGCCAACTTCCTCACTCCCAAATAAGGGACAAAGGGTGACGTCACAGCTTCGCGCCCCACGGCGGCCATTGGTGGAGAGGGAGCACGTGGCCACTGGTCGGGTGAGGGGTCGCGGGACGGTGATGTCATCATTTGTCCCGTATTTGGGAGTGAGGAAGTTGGCAACCCTCATCTCCACTGAGTCTCGGTCTGAGAGTTACACATTTCTGGTTGAAAGCAAAAGGTTTCTCAAATCCCATCTAAATGTTCTCACCCATAAACCTATGACTTCCACGAGGAAAGGTTTTATTGTACCTATCCATGCCCCTCATAACTTTGTATACATCCATTGAGTTCTCCCTCAACCTCTCCACTCCAAGAAAAACAGCCCCAGATTCTCCAGAGTTCCTTGTCGCTGAAACGTTCCATTCTGGGCAACATCCTGGTGAATCTCCCCTGCTCCCTCTCCAGTGCAATCTCATCCTTTCTGTCAGTGTGGTGGCCAGAACTGTAAGCAGTACTCTAGCCTTCTTGTAACTAATGTGTATACAGTGATACCATAACCCCCCTCTTGTGTTCAATGCCCTGAGTAATGAAGGCACATCCTATTATTTAGTGTGTGTCTTAGCCTTATAGTATTCCCAAAATGTAATAGCTCGCATTTTTCACGATGACATTTATTTTGCCATTTTTCACGATGACATTTATTTTGCCATTTCTCTACCCATGCTTATTACTCTAAGTTGTCACGTGTACAGAGATACAGTGAAATACTTCACTAGCCAGAGGTACCCTTGCATCCAGAGTGTTAACAGTCCGCTGTCATTTGCTACATTACTGATCCTACTTTTTATATTTATCCCTAGTTCACTCTTAATTGTTATTAACAAAAAATATATAGTCTTACTGGTTGGTTAATTTGCAGTGTTTTGAGCTGTTTGTGATTGATTTTGTTTAGGTGTACAGAAGTGTTTTGCTGGAAGGAAAAGGATACAGGAGTGCTGATGTTAGTGAGAATGCGGGAGAAGATGGAAGCATGGATTGCCAGGGTGCGTTATGTGGCTGCAGTCTCAGACTTTCAATATCCTTGTACCTTTCCTCTTGTGCTGCATGACGCAGTTTAAGGCATGGGTTACCTTTTCAATGTTTGGCATTTTAATTGATATATTTTCTTCCTTCCTGAGCATTTCCAATGCAAATATTTCCTGCGAACATGAACTAACATGTGGCTGGTAAAATGAACTAACATTTCGCTAGAGACACAAGAAACTGCAGACAATGGAATCTTCGGCACAAAACAAAGTTCTGGAAGTACTCAACAGGTCAGGCAGCATCTGTGGGGGGAATCGACAGATGACATTTTCGTTTGGGACCCCATTTCAGTTGCCTGTCCTACTGAGTTTCTCCAGCACTTTGTTTTTAGACTAAAATTTCCCTAGGTGCACTTTTCTATGGTTAAAGTTGAGAGAAAAATATAAAGCACTTTACCTTCCTGAGAGTATGGAGGGTGAAAAGCTTTTAATTCCCTGACTTTCATTGATTGTGGTAGAATAGTCAAATATATTTCATTGTGGAATGATCAGTTATTTCAAGGAGCCGATTTTAAAATCCAAGAATAACAATCCTTTTGTGCCACTTTCAGTGTCCGACTGTGATCCCAGTGTAACAAGCAACAGTCAGCATCCCGTTGAGACGAGCATCTCTGCGGTGACTGCAACCAGCTTGTCCAGGAGTCTAGATGCTGTGGAGGAGGAACGGGGTGACCTCATTAAATTCTATAACACTATCTATGTGAATAGAATTAAAGAATTTGCGCTGAAGTACTCCAATGTAAAACTGGAGTGTGGGGTAAGTAAATGTGTGTCGACAGCATTCCGAGTTCAACATCCAAACAACTATCTCAAGTTGCAATGATGCTAAGATACGTAAGGATATGGGTAGAGGGCAAGAGATCCAAAGCTTGGTGGTCAAAGTTGTAAGTTTAAAAGAAATGGACAGGGAAGGAGGCGTGGACGTTTTGGGTGTGAATTCCAGGACTTGGAGCCACTGCAGCTGAAGGCATGTCACCTGTCATATTGCGATTGGGATGGCAAAGGATGCTATGATCAGCTGTCACAGCTTTCAGACAAGTCAATATGGACAGATGAAGGCTTACTTATATTGGATGTCCTTCACAGTTGGAACTGTGGCATGACCAAAAATGTGTCTGGGGATTTGGAGACCACTAAATGTTGCAAGACTTTGGAGAGGGAAATGGGTTCATAGAAGCCCAGGGAGTTTGAAGGGGGAGATGTTACTGAAGGAGAGGGGGTATTACTCGAGATGAGAGAGCTTAATAGTAAGTACAGACCATAATTATGATTTTTCACATTATTTGAATTAAGTAGGTGGAAAAACATCAGTTAACAGTTCAATGTTTTAATACAGCCAAGCATTGAGCTGTTTGTCCACATAGCCTGGTTTTGTCCCATGAAATTTGACACAGACTTCACTACCTCGCAAGCCTTCCTCGTTCTCTCCATAAACCAGAGCTACATAGATAGATATATAGGTGCAGGATTAGGTCATTCGGCCCTTCGAGCCAGCACCGCCATTCAATGTGATCATGGCTGATCATCCACAATCAGTACCCCGTTCCTGCCTTCTCCCCATACCCCTTGATTCTGTTAGCCTGAAGAACTCTATCTAACTCTCTTTTGAATCGTGAATCGGCCTCCACTGCCTTCTGAGGCAGAGAATTCCACAGATTCACAACTCTGACTGAAAATGTTTTTCCTCATCTCAGTTCTAAATGGCCTACCCCTTGTTCTTAAACTGTGGCCCCTGGTTCTGGACTCCCTCAACATCAGGAACATGTTTCCTGCATCTAGCATGTCCAATCCCTTAATAATTGTATAGGTTTCAATAGATCCCCTCTCATCCTTCTAAATTCCAGTCGCTTCATTCTTTCATCATACGACAGTCCCGCCATCCCGGGAATTAACCTCGTGAACCTACGCTGCACTCCCTCAATAGCAAGAATGTTCTTCCTCAAATTAGGAGACCAAGACTGCACCCAATACTCCAAGTGTCGTCTCACCAGGGCCCTGTTCAACTGCAGAAGGACCTCTTTGCTCCTATACTCAATTCCTCTCTTTATGAAGGCCAACATGCCATTAGCTTTCTTCACTGCCTGTTGTACCTGTATGCTTACTTTCAGTGACTGATGTACTAGGACACCTAGGTCTCGTTGTACCTCCTTTTCCTAACCTGACACCATTCAGTTAATAATCTGCCTTCCTGTTCTTGCCTCCAAAGTGGATAACCTCACATTTATCCACATTATACTGCATCTGCCCACTCACCCAACCTGTCCAAGTCACTCTGCATCCTCATAACATCCTCTTCACAGTTCACACTGCCACCCAGCTTTGTGTCATCTGAAAATTTGCTAATGTTACTTTTAATTCCTTCATCTAAATCATTAGTGTACATTGTAAATAGCTTCGGTCCCAGCACCGAGTCTTGCGGTACCCCACTAGTCACTGAGGACTCTGCACTTGAACGAGACCTTATTCTCCAGTTATCCTTGTGTCTGCTGACCAACACTGGCTTCTGGTTAAACAACATCTAGGATTGTTTTCAAACCCTTTGTAGTCTTTACCCTCCCATTCTCTCATTTAAAGATGCTCCTTCAAGCACCCTCCCTCCATCTTGAGTTACCTTTTAATATCTAGCATGTCCAATCCTGATGTTGTGAGATTGCATCAGCTTTTTGTTTGTTCATGATTCTGTGAAACATTTGAGCAGTTACATAACTGATTTTGACCTTAGAAGTACAAGGAATCTATGTCACTGGAAGCCTGTACATCCCATAACACACAGGCCAGGCACCAGGTGCTGTTTCCCCTCTCTGATTTGGGATGAATGAACCGAAGGCTGGCTCTAGATTCAACATTAACGGTTTAACTTTGAACCTTTGCCTTGACAGGTGGAAGCACCGCCCCTCTCGCCCTTTCCAAACGTTAAGCCTCACCCTGTATCTCCCCGGCGGATATCACAACAGCATGCTGTATATATCTCCCCTCATAAGAATGGCACTTCCATCACTCCACGTACCGCAATGATGTACAGGTTTAACAGAAGCCCCTCAAAGGTGAACCTTTCCTTCCTTTATTCACTGCTCATGATTGTTGTTGTGTTTGGGTTCATTAATAGAGATTACTATCAGTGTTAAACTTTCTAATGTGATTTGAGTTGCCTTAAGATACTTGTGGACACTTTTCTGCCCTGGGTAGTATTTCTGTAGTGTTGATGCTCTTCAGGACAGGCTTCCTTCCCCGTTTTATCTTGGGATGCACTGTTCGACTGTCCCTTGTTTAAGGCTAATGCATCGTTCTCTCAGTATGAGCTTTATTATAACAGAAGATTTCAGACTGATGGAGTTATGGGTTTGAGCTACTGGAGGGCAGTTGGTTCGGGTGCTAGTCCACAACTATGTTTGGAAACCTTATTGTCCTGGGAATCGTCAACAACTGATTGTTGCGGAGGGAGCAATGACATCTCCTGTGCCCCATGACATCTCATCAAGGCCTGTACATGGACAGCCTGGCATCCAGGTTGATGCAGAGTGATCTGACAGCGGTAGTGGGCATTCTGGAATACTTCATAAGGTCATAGGTGATAGGAGTGGAATTAGGCCATTCAGCCCAACAAGTCTACGCCATTCAATCATGGCTGATCTATCTTTCCCTCCTAACCCCATTCTCCTGCCTTCTCCCCATAACCCCTGACAGATAGAATCTATCTATCTCTGTATTAGAAATATCCATTGACTTGGCCTCCACGACCTTCTGTGGCCATGAATTCCATTTACAGGAATACAGGTTCCAGGGAGGATCAAAGTGACATGTTTTAGTGAGTGAAACTAAAAGCAAGTGAGGAATCCTCCGTGAAACAAATTAGGATGCGACAATGTTCCCAAATCGAGCAAAGAAGAGGAATCTTACTATCTCAGCAGAGGTCTGAAACAACTGGCCTCTCTATCGCTGTGTGTCGGTGATGCACTGATCATCGTACCCTTCCCCAGCAGAACTGCAGCTCAACGCGGCAGGGGAACAGATAAATCACGCACATTAAAGCTATTGAAGCAGGCACTCCGGCTCATGATATCTGTGGCCAACGTGATGCCAAGACCTGGACAGAATGTATATCTCTCCATTCCCTGCATGTGCCTATCCAAATGTCTATTAAATACCACTATTGTATATTCCTCAACCACCACCCCAGCAGTGTTTTCCAGACACCCACCCCCTCTGTAAAAATCAACTTGCTATTAGATATGTTCAAGGCCAAGGTAGATGTGTGTCTGCTGGGGGAGTTGTTGGGTCATGGGGAGTGGGTGACAGTGAGCTGAGCCCAAGACGGTATCGGCTGTGGTTTTATTGAATGCTCAGATGGCTGCAAGGGTTGTCGGCTGGATTCCTATTTGTCTCGCTCACCCTTCCACTTTTGATTTTTCACAGAACCTGCGGGATATCAACTGCATGATCAAACAGGGGGAGCGTTTGAGCAGAAAGCGAGCGTTCACCATGGAGAGTGACAGTGAGTCACCAACAAAATATCTCTGCCAAGAAAACGACGACATTTTGTTGAAAAGGCTGCAGGATGTTGTCAGCGAGCGGGCAAACCGCTGAGGGTTTGCATAAAGCTGCTGCTTAGAATCCTTTAGGTAGACTACCTAGAATCAGATTGTCTGGAAAAAGCCTAGAATCCCACTCACATTGAACCATTAGATTGTGGCATGGCCACAGACCCCAGGGTCCTTATAATAGTCCCATAACGGGGATATTAGGAGCAGACTTTGTGCACAAGGTCTCCAGGTACTATAGGGTTAAAACAAATGTCTCCTTATCAATCCACAAAAATATGTCATGGCTTTGGGCAGTAATGTCATAGCCATTTGAAAGAGCCAGTAATGAACATTTCATCCAGGCATCAGCTCCACAGTTGCCTGCCTGCAGGCATGGTTTGACCTTACACACAGTCACTGCTTCATGCATTAGTAAGCCAGGCTTTGGATGACTGAGCTGAGGTTCAAGTATTTTCAGTGACTAGATTGGATTTAGGTTATTATTAGGTAAGTATAAAGAATTGTAGTACGAATTAAACTTTTTATGATGATGTGTATAGTGAAAGAATACAAAGGCCATACTGGGAATCGGCAATCTCAGTCAAGCTATAATAAACACCAACACCTAATACAGTGGAATTCTCAACGTGGATGCACTTTACAATCCCAATCCCAAAGAATAAATCTCCAGTGTTGGTTCATGGATTATGGAGATAAATGATTCCCAGTTGTTGAAATCTCTTCACTTCAAACAGCCGCAGATGCTGGGGTCTCGCTTAGACCTTAGGAGACCACCAGTTGTGGGCGCGCTGCATCTGAAGTCTCGCATAGATTGATTGGAGGAGATCACAGTGCCAGGGAATGGAGATTGACGCTCATTTGTTTTCAGGCTTACGACGGCATCAAGCTTGTGGGAGCCTGTGGGTGCATCAGGGTGATCCTCAGCCTCTGTCCTTCCTTTGACCCCTGTGTCAGTGTGATGCCACTCTGGCATCAGCTATCAAGTGCCTTATTGCTGCTTCTTCCAGTTTGGAAGTTTGCAGTGGGGAAAGTAAACATAAAGTGCAGTGTACTGTTGACCTTCACTAAAAACATCTCATCTGCAGGTTTGTGGACCTTGGAGAATTCAGTGCAGTTAGGCAGATGCTTGGGCTTTGCAGGAACAAGTTTGCCTGAGAAGAGACTTTGAGAAAAGGTCTTTCCTGCAGACCTTGTGCTGAGATTTAGTGCTGGCGCTAGGTCATGAAGAGAAAGTTTTGTACACATTTCTAACACTGCTCCCTGCAGCCCTGCAATTTGGCCCTGCAAGGTTTAAAGTGCTGTAACTGCGGTCTCCATTCTAAGAGGCCATGGTTGTGCTGTTATCTGCACCTACCAGTGACTGTCCACAGCGTTGGGTGGTGCCTCGGTGAGCTACAACCTGTCGCTGGACCTGGAATTGGTTTCCAGTTATAAACAGCATTGGCTTGAGCAGTGAGACGGCAGCTGGACTTCTGACTGAAGTCCCCTGGTGCTCTGGAATTCTGTGAATTGTAACTAAGCTTGGCTGTGGTTGACTGCCCCCATCTCATCCCATCTCCTCTGGACATTGCCGCAGTCCAGTGCTAGAACAGTGCAGCCCTCTGCTCGGGTAGTGAGCGAGTCAGGGTTGCAATGCCCAGGGTTGCATGCTGTACATGGAGCTGCCTCTCTGCACGACCTGGTCCATGGCAGGGACTGACCAGATGCTGGAATCAGCTCTGCCATCTCCTTCACTCAGTGTTGGAGCAGAGTGGAGACTGCTTTACTTAATCTGCTACGCCTCACCTCACCTCATCACAAAAGTGCATTAAAAAGATGAAATAAAATTATAGGAATCCTCGTTACAGTTTTCAACCAGTGCTTAACTTTGAGTTGCTGTGATGCAGCGGGTAGTGCTGGTGCTTCTGTGTGGAGTTTGCACTGTTGCCGACGTTGGTTTCCTTCCATATCACTGAACTGATGGGGGAGAGAACGAACACTCTGGAGGGAATGGCTTACAGGGAGCTCAGTGAGGGAATGGAAATGCACTGGCAACTGGAATAGACTCTTTGGGCCAATGGCTCCTGTGTAATTAGGAAATGTGAGAGACTCTCCCAGAAAGGGAAATGGGGCCCAATCAGCGTGTAAACCTCCATGGAGTTAAACCGTGGCCTCCCCACACATTGGGAGGTCTCGATGATATCCTGTGATTGTGAATCGGGTTGTGATTTGTCTGTATTTTTTAGCTGTAAATGCTACAGCTTTCTACTGGTGCTCAGAGCAACGGCAAGTGTTCAGTCTCCGCAGGATCACCAGTTTTACATTACTCCTGCAAGCTCTGCAATAAGTTGTTTCATTGTAACTATTGTGTAGTATCTACACACTTTCTCCTTTACATTAATTTCCTGTTTCAAGAATAAGGTGGGAGTTAATCATGTATATTTGTATAGTTTAGATTATTCTACGAGTTTAATATTTGTGCTTTTAATACTTGTATGGAATTGTGAGATGATTTCTGAATGATAATGTAAGAAAATTATCTGTTTTAATTCCCCCCCCCCCCCCCCCCCTTCCATGATTTTGTTGGGTTTGTATCCTCTCTGGGGGGGTTAATGGGCGAGTCTGCTGTTTCCAGAGGATTGGGGAGGTAGATCCCCTGGTCCCTCCTGTTCCCCATGCACATTTGGTTCCAGTGAGGAGGACCACTACTGTGCCCGTGACATCCTGATCCGGCTACGTTCTGCCCCATTCACGGAAATGTGTTTTCTCGGATACTTCAGTACCGTAATATCTACCATGGGTTCCACATTGGCACAACTTCAGCAGAATTCCCAAGGAACGGAATGACTGCTCTATACTCTGTTCTTCAAGTTTTAGTGACCCCATTCATGGAAAAGCAGAAGACATTCTCGTTAAAGTTCCCTCTATAAACTTATCAGATGAAGTTGAGAGTTATATTGTCCATGGTGTCAATTTCAGCAATGCGATTAACTATTACCGCAAGGTTTAGAATTGCCAACATGTCAGGGTTCGAGCAATTCTCTGCTTGCAATGCCTCTTGCCAACATATCACTGGAAGATTCTGTGCTCCCACAAGATTCTTGGCTCCCACCAAGAACTGACGTTTGCCAGTGTTGTCCTGGGCTCCGGTCCGGTAGGAATAGTCTGACAGTAAGCTCATGGTGCTCAGTTTGTTTAAGACTTGCTGATCTTGTGATAGCTTTCAAAGCTTTCCACTTTGTGCTTTTACTCATTGGGAACAGTGATACTGCTTACCTTTTAAATATCTTTTACTTTTGAGGCTTTGTTTTTAATAAAGTATTTACCTGCAATCTTTGCATATACTGCCCCGAGCTTTCATCCTTAGATGCTTGTTTTAATCTGCGGTGTTTAAGTACACTAATGATGGCCATGCTGAAATGCTTTATGGATTATAGAACACAGAACAGTCCAGAAAGCAGAGGGTCATGGTGGAAGGATGTTATTCTGGCAGGGGCACTGTGATCAGTGGTGTTTCACAGGGATCTGTGCTGGAACTCCCTGTGTGACAAGTTTGGGACAATTACTGGTGATGGAATTTAATCTGAACAATGTGAGGCTTTGCACTTTTTGAAGCCAAACTTTGGTAGGACATATGGAGAAATGACGGACCTGAGGAGCATTGATGTGCAAAGAAACGGGTGCAACTTGAAAGCTCCTGGAAAATGGCAACATGGGTAGATAGGGTGGTGAAGAAGTTTTTGGTATGCTTTCCTTCATTGGCACAAGCATTGGGTTTGAGTTGGGATGTCATGTTGCAACACAAAACATTGGTCAGATGGCAAGTCACAGTATTGTGTACACTTCTGGGTGCCGCACTACAGGAAGGATGTCCTAGCAACAAGCAGAGTGCAGAAGACATTCACCAGCGAATGGAGGACTGTAGGTAGACAGAAAGTTGCATTTATTCTCGGGGGGGCGGAGTCCACTGTCATAGGCAGACAGGCCCTTCGGCCCAACACATTAATGCTAACCAACACCTTATCTACACTAGTCCCACCTGCCCATGTTTGGCCTTCCATTGCCAAACCTTTCCCATCCATGTTCTGTGTCTTGGCGCAAATTACAGTCAAATGGGACAAAGTGTAGAGAGGCATTTCTGTTCGCAGTCATGGTGGTACCACCCTATATAATCTCCTGACTCTATTTTTACCCTCGAGAGCAGAGGAACTTGGGGCAGTCACTAGAAGTGTCTTGAGAGCAGTCAGTATTAAAGTTGCAGATGTGCTGAAGGTCCTGACGCAAATGAGGAGAGATAAATCTCCCGAGCCAGATCAAATCAGAGCCTGAGGACATTGTGGGAAGCTAGAGAGGAAATTGCAGGAGCCATCATTACATACCGGAGAGGCGCTGGAAGACTGAGGGAGGCAAATGTGTGTCTATTCAAGAAGGACTACAGGGAAAAGGCTGGGAACTGCAAACCAATGAGCTTAACAACTGTGGTTGGAAGGTTACTAGAGAGTATTCTGAGGGATGGGAGACATATGCACTTACATTGACAAGGGCTGATTAGGGATAGTAAGCATGGTTTTATACGTGGGAGGTCGTGTCTCACGAATCTGATTGAGTACTTTGAAGATGTGACTAAAAAGGTTGATGAAGGCAGAGCTGTAGATGTTGTTTCCATGGATTTTAGTAAGGCATTTGACGGTTCCACGTGGTAGGCTGTTCTGGAAGGTTCCATCCCATGGCTTCCCGCCAGGCAGCGGCTGTGGACTGGGAACGTGGCCGGAGACCTTTATCGAGGCGCCGCTGTCTAAATGCCTCCCAAATGGCTCGGAGCCTGGCCGGGGCCTCGCCGGTCAGAGCCCGGCACAGCAGAGCGGCTGGCGGAGCCCGTGGCTGGGGCCTGGGTCGGCACCACGGAGGCCTCGGGAGAGGACCCGGCAGCGTTGGGAGGTCGGTGCGGCGGTCGATGATGGTGCCTACCGACAGACAAGGCAAATGTGTGGAGTGGAGCCTCGGCAGCGGTGAAGGCACGTGGGTCAACCCGCGGTTGATGAGAGTGTGGGGGGAACGCCGTGACGAAGGGGGGGGGGGGTGGGCTCGCTATTGTTTGTCATCTACATCAATGATTTGGATGAGAACATACATGGCATGGTTAGCAAGTTTGCAGATTACACAAAAATGGGTGGTGGATAAATAGTAGATAGTGAAGATGGGTGTCAAAATTGCAGCAGGATCTTGATCGATTGGCCAGCTGGGCTGAGGAATTGTTCTTGGAATTTAATACATTTTGGGAAGTCTAACAATGGTAGGACCTACACAGTGAATGGCAGGGCTCTGGGGAGTGTTGTAGAGCAGAGGGATCTAGGAGTGCAGGTACATAGTTCGTTGAAAGTGGCATCACAGGTCAAAAAGACTTTTGCCACGTTGTAGGGATCACTGAGACATGGTTACAAGAGGACCAGGGCTGGGAACTGAATATTCAGGGGTACACAACGTATAGAAAAGACAGACAGGTGGGCAGAGGGGGTGGGGTTGCTCTGATGGTAAGGAATGATATTCATTCCCTTGCAAGGGGTGACATAGAATCAGGAGATGTTGAATCAGTATGGATAGAAATGAGAAATTGTAAGGGTAAAAAGACCCTAATGGGAGTTATCTATAGGCCCCCAAACAGTAGCCTCGACATAGGGTGCAAGTTGAATCAGGAGATAAAATTGGCGTGTCAAAAATGTAATGCTACGGTGGTTATGGGAGATTTCAACATGCAGGTAGACTGGGAAAATCAGGTTGGAAATGGACCCCAGGAAAGAGAGTTTGTAGAGTGCCTTCGAGATGGATTCTTAGAACAGCTTGTACTGGAGCCTACCAGGGAGAAGGCAATTCTGGATTTAGTGTTGTGTAATGATCCTGATCTGATAAGGGGACTAGAGGTAAAAGAGCCATTAGGAGGCAGTGATCACAACATGATAAGTTTTACTCTGCAAATGGAAAGGCAGAAGGGAAAATCGGAAGTGTCGGTATTACAGTATAGCAAAGGGGATTACAGAGGCATGAGGCAGGAGCTGGCCAAAATTGATTGGAAGGAGGCCCTAGCAGGGAAGACGGTAGAACAGCAATGGCAGGTATTCCTGGGAATAATGCAGAGGTTGCAGGATCAATTTATTCCAAAGAGGTGGAAAGACTCTAAGGGGAGTAAGAGACACCTGTGGCTGACGAGGGAAGTCAGGGACAGCATAAAAATTAAGGAGAGGAAGTATAACATAGCAAAGAAGAGTGGGAAGACAGAGGATTGGGACTCTTTTAAAGAGCAACAAAAGTTAACTAAAAAGGCAATACGGGGAGAAAAGATGAGGTACGAGGGTAAACTAGCCAATAATATAAAGGAGGATAGCAAAAGTTTTTTTAGGTACGTGAAGAGGAAAAAAATAGTCAAGGCAAATGTGGGTCCCTTGAAGACAGAAGCAGGGGAATTTATTATGGGGAACAAAGAAATGGCAGACGAGTTAAACCGTTACTTTGGATCTGTCTTCACTGAGGAAGATACACACAATCTCCCAAATGTTCTAGGGGCCGGAGAACCTAGGGTGATGGAGGAACTGAAGGAAATCCACATTAGGCAGGAAATGGTTTTGGGTAGACTGATGGGACTGAAGGCTGATAAATCCCCAGGGCCTGATGGTCTGCATCCCAGAGTACTTAAGGAGGTGGCTCTAGAAATAGTGGAAGCATTGGAGATCATTTTTCAATGTTCTATAGATTCAGGATCAGTTCCTGTGGATTGGAGGATAGCAAATGTTATCCCACTTTTTAAGAAAGGAGGGAGAGAGAAAACGGGTAATTATAGACCAGTTAGTCTGACATCAGTGGTGGGGAAGATGCTGGAGTCAATTATAAAAGACGAAATTGCTGAGCATTTGGATAGCAGTAACGGGATCATTCCGAGTCAGCATGGATTTACGAAGGGGAAATCATGCTTGACAAATCTACTGGAATTTTTTGAGGATGTAACTAGGAAAATTGACAAGGGAGAGTCAGTGGATGTGGTGTACCTCGACTTTCAGAAAGCCTTCGACAAGGTCCCACATAGGAGATTAGTGGGCAAAATTAGGGCACATGGTATTGGGGGTAGGGTACTGACATGGATAGAAAATTGGTTGACAGACAGAAAGCAAAGAGTGGGGATAAATGGGTCCCTTTCGGAATGGCAGGCAGTGACCAGTGGGGTACCGCAAGGTTCGGTGCTGGGACCCCAGCTATTTACGATATACATTAATGACTTAGACGAAGGGATTAAAAGTACCATTAGCAAATTTGCAGATGATACTAAGTTGGGGGGTAGTGTGAATTGTGAGGAAGATGCAATAAGGCTGCAGGGTGACTTGGACAGGTTGTGTGAGTGGGCGGATACATGGCAGATGCAGTTTAATGTAGGTAAGTGTGAGGTTATTCACTTTGGAAGTAAGAATAGAAAGGCAGATTATTATCTGAATGGTGTCAAGTTAGGAGGAGGGGGAGTTCAACGAGATCTGGGTGTCCTAGTGCATCAGTCAATGAAAGGAAGCGTGCAGGTTCAGCAGGCAGTGAAGAAAGCCAATGGAATGTTGGCCTTCGTAACAAGAGGAGTTGAGTATAGGAGCAAAGAGGTCCTTCTACAGTTGTACCGGGCCCTGGTGAGACCGCACCTGGAGTACTGTGTGCAGTTTTGGTCTCCAAATTTGAGGAAGGATATTCTTGCTATGGAGGGCGTGCAGCGTAGGTTCACTAGGTTAATTCCCGGAATGGCGGGACTGTCGTATGTTGAAAGGCTGGAGCGATTGGGCTTGTATACACTGGAATTTAGAAGGATGAGGGGGGATCTTATTGAAACATATAAGATAATTAGGGGATTGGACACATTAGAGGCAGATAACATGTTCCCAATGTTGGGGGAGTCCAGAACAAGGGGCCACAGTTTGAGAATAAGGGGTAGGCCATTTAGAACGGAGATGAGGAAGAACTTTTTCAGTCAGAGGGTGGTGAAGGTGTGGAATTCTCTGCCTCAGAAGGCAGTGGAGGCCAGTTCGTTGGATGCTTTCAAGAGAGAGCTGGATAGAGCTCTTAAGGATAGCGGAGTGAGGGGGTATGGGGAGAAGGCAGGAACGGGGTACTGATTGAGAGTGATCAGCCATGATCGCATTGAATGGCGGTGCTGGCTCGAAGGGCTGAATGGCCTACTCCTGCACCTATTGTCTATTGTCTATTGTCTATTGTCTATTGACCATCAGTCCTAGCATTGAGCATAGAAGTTGAAGGTCTGGTTGCAGTTGCACAAGAAGTTAGTGAGACCGTATTTAGAGTATTGTGTTCAGTTTTGAGCAACATGTTACAGGAAGGATGTTGTCGTTGGAAAGGTGTTTATGAAGATGTTGCCAGGATGCGAGGGCCTGAGTTATGGGAAGAGATTGAGCAAGCTAGGACCTCTATTCCTTGGAGCGCAGGAGGATGAGGGGTGATCGTAGAGAAGTGTTTAAAAACATAAGAGGAATAGATTGGGTAGACGCACAGACTCTTGACCAGAGTAGATGAATCAAGAACCAGAGGAAATAGGTTTAAGATGAGGGGGGAAAGATTTAATAAGAATCTGAGGGGTTACTTTTTCACGTAAAGGGTGGTGGGTGTATGGAAGGAGCTGCCAGAGGATGTAGTTGAGGCAGGTACTATCGCGACATTTAAAAAACATTTAGACAGGTACATGGATAGGACAGGTTTAATGGGATATGGGCCAAATGCAGGTTGGTGCAACTAGTGTGGATGGGACATGTTGGACCGAAGGGCCAGTTTCTATGCTGTAAGTTTCTATGACTCTATGACCTCACAGTTGTTTGGGTTAAACTCCATCTGCCATTTCTGCGCCCATTTCTGTAGCTGCTCTACCTACCTGTTGTACCCGCTGAGTTGCTCCAGCGTTTTGTGTCTACCTTCAATTTGAACCAGCATCTACAGTTATTTTCCTACAAACCCTACCCTCATCTATCACCTTCATCACCTCCTCAGAAACTTCATCAAGTTGGTAAGACACAATCTGCCATGAACAAAGCCAAGCTGACTATCCCTAATTAACCCGTTCCCTTCCATATGGGAAGAAACCTCACCGGTAGCACTAACACAGGCCGATAGTTTCCTGGATTCTCTCTACTTTTCTTCAATAAAGGACCAACATTAGCTAATCTCCAGTCCTGTGGGGCCTCACTTGTGGCGAGACACGACACAAAGATCTTTGTCGATGCTGCCACAATCTCCTCTTGCTCAACAACCTTAAATCCCATCAGGTCCGGGGGATTTGTCCACCTTCATGCTCCTCAAGACCCCCAACACTCCCACCTCCTGAATCGCTCACTACCCTTGCATACGTGTTCTCATGGGTATCTGAAACATTTTTAATCATGTGCCACATAATGAGATTATCAGCAAAATTAAAGCTTGGAACAAATAGGACGTTGGTGGTTTGAAGGAACGGACTACAGGGTGGTGAGCATGGAGTTGCAGGCTGCATTCCCCAGAGACCGACCGGTGTTGGGGTCATTGCTTTCTGTGGTCGGCAATTATTGATGATTGACAGTTTGGCAGTGTTGCAAACTGATGGAATGATAATACATTATGGCAGGACATGGACAGGCTGGTGGGGGAGGGGGCAAGCATGTGGCAGCTGAAGTTTAATGTGGACAAATGTGTAGGAATGCATTTTAGTGAGAATGATGAGAGGCAAAATAGGATATAGAACATTGTTGTAAAAGGGGTGCCGGGACAGAGGGAGGGAGTGAGGGAGCACCACTCAATGATGCTGGAGAGGTGGAACAATGGCCGATGGCCACCCACAACTCCGGGCTTTGGCAGGGTATAGAGAGAGGACAGTCTGGGCTCAGCGAGGACCGATGTCTGGTGGGAAAGAGCTGAGAGCATGCACGAGGTAAGGGGTGGATGGGGCGGCTCCAGGTCGAGAGGCTGGGGCTGCTATCGTCAGTGGTTGATTTGATAGAAGAGTACGGAACAGTACGGTGTGGGATGGTGGAAGGTTGTTCCTGTGGGAGGGGGTGTTGACCACAGAGAGGTATAAAGCAGATGGGCGGAGGGAAGAGGTTTCCACGCAGCGTGTCTGAGATTGACTGATGTACTGGCAGCAATTCCCATCAGATCAAGGCCATGTACAAAGCCAAGCTGGACATCCCTAATTAACCCATTCTCCTGCTGAGGTTAAATGTCCTGCCTGGACTTGCCGGCTGCTCTTTGTTCCTTCAGTTTGCCCACCGGAGAGGAGATCACTCGGCCCATCGTGTCTGCCCTGCCTATCAACTAACCTCAGTCTTATCATTCACTCCCCACTGGTCTCCTGTTTAAAACTCTGCCATCCCCACCAGGAACACACTGAGTACCGAAGTCACTCCATCTTGTCACGGCACACGAGTCACATTCCCCAGCCACTGGGAATACTAGGGGACCGAGGATCTAGTGGGAGGTAGGAACTGAAGGGATTCCACATTAGTCAGGAAATGGTGTCAGGTAAACTGTTGGGACTGATAACTGTTGGGACTGAAAGAAGATAAATCCCCAGGGCCTGATGGTCTGCATCCTACAAAGAGGTGGCCTTAGAAATCGTGGATGCATTGGTGATCATTTTCCAATGTTCTCTCAACTCTGGATCAGTTCCTGTGGACTGGAGGGTAGCCAATATAACTCCACTTTTTAAGAAAGGAGGGAGAGAGAAAACGGGGAATTATAGAACAGTTAGCCTTACATTGGTAGTGGGGAAGATGCTGGAGTCGATTATTAGCGCATTTGGAAAGCAATGACAGGATCGGTCAAAACCAGCATGGATTTATGAAGGGAAATCATGCTTGACTAATCTTCTGGAAATTTTTGAGGATGTAACAAATAGAATGGATAAAGGAGAACCAGTGGATGTGGTGTATCTGGACTTTCAAAAAGCCTTTGACAAGGTCCCACACAAGAGATTAGTGTGCAAAATTAGAGCACATGGTATTGGGGGTAGGGTATTGACATGGATAGAGAACTGGTTGGCAGACAGGAAGCAAAGAGTAGGAATTAACAGGTCCTTTTCAGAATGGCAGGCAGTGACTAGTGGGGTGCCGCAAGGCTCGGTGCTGGGACCCCAGTTGTTTACAATATTTATTACCGATTCCTCTTCGGATCGTTCACCTTGTTGTGGTGAAGAGGCTTGCGTGCTCCCATGATTCTGAGAGCGATGCCGTCAGAAGCACTAGCTTCTGGTAGGGCCACCCATGGAGGTAAGGTCGAGGATGAGGGTCCAGACTAAGAACGATCCAACGTACAAGACCTCAACGGCGGACCAGGCGGACAAAGTTATCTTGAACTCGACGGCTGTGAAGGAGGATGAAGGCTGCAACAGATCTATCAGCTCCAATCGTCTTGATTCCCTTGCCATTGGAATGAGTTGATTGATTTGTGAAGGACCGTGTGCTTCTTGGAGTGCAACATCAAGTACACGTTAAACAAACACACACACAGGAGTCGTCGTTCTGACATCTGAACGTAGACCATCATCCTCGAACTCGAGGGATAGCCACGACGACGATATTAACGATTTAGATGAGGAAATTAAATGTAACGTCTCTAAGTTTGCGGATGACACAAAGCTGGGTGGCAGTGTTAGCTGCGAGGAGGATGCTCTGAGGCTGCTGGGTGACTTGGACAGGTTGGGTGAGTGGGCAGATGACTGGCAGATGCAGCATAATGTGGATAAATGTGAGGTTATCCACTTTGGTGGCAAGAACAGGAAGGCAGATTATTATCTCAATGGTAGGAAAGAACTGCTGGTTTCAATCGAAGGCAGACACAAAATGCTGGAGTAACTCAGCGGACAGGCAGCATCTCTGGAGAGAAGGAATGGGTGACGTTTCGGGTCAAGACCCTTCTTCAGACTGAATGGTGTCAGATTAAGCGGCGGTGTGCTTGTACATCAGTCACTGAAAGTAAGCATACAGGTACAGCAGGTAGTGAAGAAAGCCAATGGCATGTTGGCCTTCATTGCGATAGGATTTGAGTTTAGGTCGCAGCAAGGAGGTCCTACTGCACTTGTACAGGGCCCTGGTGAGACCGCACCTGGAGTATTGTGTGCAGTTTTGGTCTCCTAATTTTAGGAAGGACATTATTGCTATTGAGTGAGTAGGTTCACCAGGTTAATTCCCAGGATGGTGGGACTGACATATGATGAAAGAATGGGTCTACTGGGCTTGTATTCACAGGAACTATTGGCACATAGGTCTCCCACATCGCAAAGAGGAGCAGGTTTGTAGGTTAACTGGCCCTTGTGTGTAGGACAGTGCTAGTGTATGGGATGAACGCTGGCTGGTGTGGACTCGGTGGGCCGAGGGGTGTTTCCATGCTGTATCTGTACAGTGTAGCTCCCCTTTGCTCTACCTATTATACTGCAAGTCTGCCTTGATTATATACATCTTTGTACAGTATGGTATCAACTAATCTGATTGGATTGCCTGCACAACAAAGCTTTGCACTGTACCTCAGACATGACACGTGAATTGGCCAAGATAGACTGGCAATTGATTCTTAAAGGGTTGACGGTGGATATGCAATGGAAGGCATTTAAAGACCGCATGGATGAACTACAACAATTGTTCATCCCAGTTTGGCATCCGTGGCTAACAAGGGAGATTAGGGATAGTATCAAAACAAAAGATGAAGCGTACAAATTAGCAAGAAAAAGCAGCCAACCAGAGGACTGGGAGAAATTCAGAGTCCAGCAGAGGAGGACAAAGGGCTTAATTAGGAAAGGGAAAATAGATTATGAAAGAAAACTGGCAGGGAACATAAAAACTGACTGCAAAAGCTTTTATAGATATGTGAAGAGAAAAAGATTAGTTAAAACAAATGTAGGTCCCTTGCAGTCAGAAACAGGTGAATTGATCATGGGGAACAAGGACATGGCAGACCAATTGAATAACTACTTTGGTTCTGTCTTCACTAAGGAAGCCAAATAATCTGCCGCAATAGCAGGGGACCGGGGGTCAAATGAGATGGAGGAACTGAGTGAAATCCAGGTTAGTCGGGAAGTGGTGTTAGGTAAATTGAATGGATTAAAGGCCGGTAAATCCCCAGGGCCAGATAGGCTGCATCCCAGAGTGCTTAAGGAGGTAGCCCCAGAAATAGTGGATGCATTAGTGATAATTTTTCAAAACTCTTTGGATTCTGGAGTAGTTCCTGAGGATTGGAGGGTAGCTAATGTAACCCCACTTTTCAAAAAGGGAGGGAGAGAGAAAACGGGGAATTACAGACCAGTTAGTCTAACATCGGTAGTGGGAGAAATGCTAGAGTCAGTTATTAAAGATGGGATAGCAGCACATTTGGAAAGTGGTGAAATCATTGGACAAAGTCAGCATGGATTTATGAAAGGTAAATCATGTCTGACGAATCTTATAGAATTTTTCGAGGATGTAACTAGTAGAGTGGATAAGGGAGAACCAGTGGATGTGTTATATCTGGACTTCCAGAAGGCTTTCGACAAGGTCCCACATAAAGAGATTAATATGCAAACTTAAAGCACACGGTATTGTGGGTTCAGTATTGATGTGGATAGAGAACTGGCTGGCAGACAGGAAGCAAAGAGTAGGAATAAACGGGTCCTTTTCAGAATGGCAGGCCACTGAAAATCCCTCGTCCAAATCATTAATATATATTGTAAATAGCTGGGGTCCCAGCACTGAGCCTTGCGGTACCCCACTAGTCACTACTAGTGGGGTACCGCAAGGCTCAGTGCTGGGACCCCAGCTATTTACAATATATATTAATGATTTGGACGAGGGAATTGAATGCAACATCTCCAAGTTTGCGGATGACACGAAGCTGGGGGGGCAGTGTTAGCTGTGAGGAGGATGCTAGGAGGCTGCAACGTGACTTGGATAGGTTAGGTGAGTGGGCAAATGCATGGCAGATGCAGTATAATGTGGATAAATGTGAGGTTATCCACTTTGGTGGCAAGAACAGGAAAGCAGACTATTATCTGAATGGTGGCCGATTAGGAGAAGGGGAAATGCAATGAGACCTGGGTGTCGTGGTACACCAGTCATTGAAAGTAGGCATGCAGGTGGAGCAGGCAGTGAAGAAGAGCAGGCAGGTGGAGCAGAGCAGGCATTCATAGCGAGGGGATTTGAGTATAGGAGCAGGGAGGTTCTGCTGCAGTTGTACAGGGCATTGGTAAGACCACACCTGGAGTATTGCGTACAGTTTTGGTCTCCTAATCTGAGGAAAGACATTCTTGCCATAGAGGGAGTACAGAGAAGGTTCACCAAATTCCTGGGATGGCAGGACTTTCATATGAAGAAAGACTGGATAGACTCGGCTTGTACTCGCTGGAATTTAGAAGATTGAGGGGGGATCTTATAGAAACTTACAAAATTCTTAAGGGGTTGGACAGGCTAGATGCAGGAAGATTGTTCCCGATGTTGGGGAAGTCCAGAACAAGGGGTCACAGTTTAAGGAAAAGGGGGAAGTCTTTTAGGACCGAGATGAGAACGTTTTTTTTCACACAGAGAGTGGTGAATCTGTGGAATTCTCTGCCACAGAAGGTAGTTGAGGCCAGTTCATTGGCTATATTTAAGAGGGAGTTAGATGTGGCCCTTGTGGCTAAAGGGATCAGGGGGTATGGAGAGAAGGCAGGTACGGGATACTATATAAACCATATAACCATATAACAACTACAGCACGGAAACAGGCCCGTTCGGCCCTACCAGTCCACGCCGACCACTCTCCCTGACCTAGTCTCATCTACCTGCACTCGGACCATAACCCTCTAATCCCCTCTTATCCATATACCTATCCAATTTACTCTTAAATAATAAAATCGAGCCAGCCTCCACCACTTCCACCGGAAGCCCATTCCATACAGCCACCACCCTCTGAGTAAAGAAGTTACCCCTCATGTTACCCCTAAACCTTTGTCCCTCAATTCTGAAGCTATGTCCCCTTGTTGGAATCTTATCATATCATATATATACAGCCGGAAACAGGCCTTTTCGGCCCACCAAGTCCGTGCCACCCAGCGATCCCCGTACATTAACACTATCCTACACCCATTAGGGACAATTTTTACATTTACCCAGCCAATTAACCTACATACCTGTACGTCTTTGGAGTGTGGGAGGAAACCGAAGATCTCGGAGAAAACCCACGCAGGTCACGGGGAGAACGTACAAACTCCTTACAGTGCAGCACCCGTAGTCAGGATCGAACCTGAGTCTCCGGCGCTGCATTCGCTGTAAAGCAGCAACTCTACCGCTGCGCTACCGTGCCGCCCACTCTCAAAGGGAAAAGCCTACCCACGTCAACTCTCAAAATTTTAAAAACCTCTATCAAGTCCCCCCTCAACCTTCTACGCTCCAAAGAATAAAGACCCAACCTGTTCAACCTCTCTCTGTAGCCTAAGTGCTGAAACCCAGGCAACATTCTAGTAAATCTCCTCTGTACCCTCTCCATTTTGTCGACATCTTTCCTATAATTTGGCGACCAGAACTGCACACCATACTCCAGATTCGGCCTCACCAATGCCCTGTACAATTTTAACATTACATCCCAACTTCTATACTCGATGCTCTGATTTATAAAGGCAAGCATACCAAACGCCTTCTTCACCACCCTATCCACATGAGATTCCACCTTCAGGGAACAATGCACAGTTATTCCCAGATCCCTCTGTTCCACTGCATTCCTCAATTCCCTACCATTTACCCTGTACGTCCTATTTTGATTTGTCCGACCAAAATGCAGCACCTCACACTTATCAGCATTAAACTCCATCTGCCATCTTTCAGCCCACTCTTCCAAAAGGCCCAAGTCTCTCTGTAGACTTTGAAACTCTACTTCATTATTAACTACACCACCTATCTTAGTATCATCTGCATATTTACTAATCCAATTTGCCACACCATCATCCAGATCATTAATGTAAATGACAAACAACAGTGGACCCAACACAGATCCCTGGGGCACTCCACTAGACACTGGCCTCCAACCTGACATACAATTGTCAACCATTACCCTCTGGTATCTCCCATTCAGCCATTGTTGAATCCATCTTGCAACCTCACTATTAATACCCAACGATTTAACCTTCTTAATCAACCTTCCATGTGGAACCTTGTCAAATGCCTTACTGAAGTCCATATAGACAACATCCACAGCCTTGCCCTTATCAATTTCCCTGGTAACCTCTTCAAAAAATTCAAGAAGATTAGTCAAACATGACCTTCCAGGCACAAATCCATGTTGACTGTTTCTGATGCCTTGTTTGTCCAAATAATTATATATATTGTCCTTAAGTATCTTTTCCATTAATTTTCCCACCACAGACGTCAAACTAACAGGTCTATAATTGCTAGGTTTACTTTTAGAACCTTTTTTAAACAAAGGCACAACATGCGCAATGCGCCAATCTTCCGGCACCATCCCCGTTTCTAATGACGTTTGAAATATTTCCGTCATAGCCCCTGCTATTTCTGCACTAACTTCCCTCAATGTCCTAGGGATATCCTATCAGGACCTGGAGACTTATCCACTTTTATATTTTTCAAAAGTGTCCGTACCTCCTCTTCTTTAATCCTCATAATTTCCATCACTACTCTACTTGTTTCGCTTATCTCACATAATTCAATATCCTTCTCCTCGGTGAATACCGAAGAAAATAAATTGTTTAATATCTCCCCCATTTCTTCCGGCTCAGCACATAGCTGTCCACTCTGACTCTCTAATGGACCAATTTTATCCCTCGCTATCCTTTTGCTATTGACATATCTGTAGAACCCCTTGGGGTTTACTTTTACATTACTTGCCAAAGCAGCCTCATATCTTTTTTTCTTAAGATTCCTTTTACATTCTTTATATTCCTCAAGAACCTTATTTACTCCCTGCCGCTTATATTTATTGTATATCTCCCTCTTTTTCCGAACCGTGTCCAATTTCCCTGGAAAACCACGGCTCTTTCAAATTATTATTCTTTCCTTTCCACCGAACAGGGATGATCAGCCATGATCATATTGAATGGCGGTGCAGGCTCGAAGGGCCGAATGGCCTACTCCTGCACCTATTTTCTATGTTTCTATCCCATAGTTTGGGCTAAATTAGTTTGTCCCGTATTAGTAGGGTGGCCAACTTCCTCACTCCCAAATATGGGACAAAGGGTGACATCACCGCCCCGCGCCCTACGTGACCTCACCCAACCAGCGGCCACGTGCTCACGCTGTTGCTATGCAACGCGCCTCCCGGCCGCCACTGATGACGTCACAAAATGCTGGAGTAACTCAGCAGGTCAGGCAGCATCTCTGGAGAGAAGGAATGGGGGACGTTTCGGGTCGAGACCCTTCTTCAGACTGAAGAAACGTCACCCATTCCTTCTCTCCTGAGATGCTGCCTGACCTGTTGAGTTACTCCAGCATTTTGTGAATAAATCGATTTGTACCATCATCTGCAGTTATTTTCTTATACGGATGACGTCACCTTGTCCTATATTTGGGAGTGAGGAAGTTGGCAACCCTAGTCACGACCCTGCTCCCCCCCCCCCCCCCCCCCCCCTGACCAACCTGGATGTTGTCTTGGATTCAACCACCATTAACGCAATTCCATGTTCAATGGTTGTAAACTATTTTATTTTATGTAAATGACAAGAATCAGTTGCAAATGTTGATTTTGTTGTACCACTTAATCCTGATTAGTAAAATCCAACTGTGTCACAACTCCTGGTACACCTCTCCAATGTCCCGCCTCCTACTCTGCTGGCTCACACTTGTCCAACAGGGCTCCCCTCCTCTCCTCTCCCCTCCCCTCCTCTCCTCCCCTCTCCCCCCCTCCTCTCCCCTCCTCTCCCCTCCCCTCCCCTCCCCTCCCCTCCCCTCCCCTCCCCTCCCCTCCTCTCCTCCCCTCTCCCCCCCTCCTCTCCCCTCCTCTCCCCTCCCCTCCCCTCCTCTCCTCTCCTCTCCTCCCCTCTCCTCTCCCCTCCTCTCCCCTCCCCTCCCCTCCTCTCCTCTCCCCCCTTCCTCTCCCCTCCTCTCCCCTCCTCTCCCCTCCCCTCCCCTCCCCTCCTCTCCTCTCCTCCCCTCCTCTCCTCTCCTCTCCCCTCCTCTCATCGTGTTTTGATGGCGGCACGCACGGACGCAGCGGCTCACAGCTCTCCCTCTCGGTGCGTTTTATGTGTGTTATCTGTGTTATGTCTGTTAGTCAATTTTAGTCATGAAAATCAGGAAAATCAGGCAAATCCTACCTACAACCGAAAGGATCTTCTGATCTTGTGCGCGAATTTCCACACCCGCGAAATATACCGGAAGAGATAGCCAGGACACCGGGCGCTCCGTGGATAGTTGTCGGCGCGAACAGGCGTCGCAGACGGAGGAGAAACAGGAAGCAAAAGCGAGGATGCCGGTCCGGTATACTTGCCAAGCTAAAGAGACAGCCACACAAACCACCGCTACCCAGCATGTTTCTCACCAACGCCAGATCCATCATCAACAAAATGGACGAACTAAAACTACAGATATCAGCAAACAAACTCGTGGAGGACTGTTGCATTCTCTTAGTAACAGAGACATGGCTTCATCCACTTATCCCAGACGGAGCCATTGAGCTAGCCGGGCGTACAGCGTTTCGTTGGGACAGAAACATCGACTCCGGTAAGAGCAAGGGGGGGGGGGTTATGCATTTACGTGCACAACAGCTGGTGCACTAACATCCAAATCATAGATAGCCACTGTTCTCCTGATCTGGAGTCCCTAACAGTTAAATGCAGGCCTTTTTACCTTCCTCGCGAATTTACAGGGGTTATAGTAACAGCAGTCTACATCCCACCGAATGCTAACGCTAGCACAGCTTTAGGCTACCTGCTCGGTGCAATAAACTCACAACAGAGCACATATCCAGAAGCAGCCCACATCATAGCCGGGGACTTCAACCATGCAGACCTAAAGTCAGTTCTCCCGAAACTTGAACAACACATAAGATGTGCTACCAGGGGGAAAAACACACTAGACAAGGTTTACTCAAATATTAAGAAGGGTTTCAGGTCAGCACCACTACCACACCTGGGGCAGTCAGATCACCTGTCCATATTCCTAACTCCAGCATACACCCCACTCAGGAGGAAAGCTCCAGTCACCATAAAGACTGTTAAGACATGGCCTGAAGGAGCTTCCTCGCAGCTGCAGGATTGCTTCGAAAGGACCAACTGGGATATTTTTGAGGATCAGGACTTGGAGGAGTACACATCAACTGTACTTTGCTACATCAAAAACTGTGTTGACAATGTCACCGTCGACAAACGCATCCGGTTGTATCCCAATCAAAAACCCTGGATGACAAAGGATGTCAGGTCTCTCCTCAAGGACCGTAACACCGCCTTCAGGTCTAGTGATAGAGCTCTATACAGTGCTGCTAGAACCAACCTGAAGAGAGGCATCAAGGATGCCAAAGCGTCCTACAAGAGGAAGATTGAGGACCACTTTACCAACAATGACCCACGGCGGGTATGGCAAGGCATCCAGCACATCACCAACTACAAGACCAGCAACCGCACGACTGCCGACGGCGACGCCTCGCTGGCAGAGGAACTTAACTGTTTCTTTGCTCGTTTCGAGGTGAAAGCTACAGTGGCAGACATAACACCCTCTCCAGCACCTGACAGCAACACCTTCACTGTGCAGGAGTATGATGTTAAGCGCGTGCTCAGAGCAGTGAATCCCAGGAAAGCTGCAGGCCCCGATGGTGTGACGGGCAGAGTGCTGAGGGAATGTGCAGACCAATTATCTGAGGTCTTCACAAAAATCTTCAACCTGTCCCTTTTAAAATCCACCATCCCTCCCTGCCTGAAGTCCGCCATAATCATCCCACTGCCGAAAAAGTCTGTCATCAGCGGTCTTAACGACTACCGTCCGGTAGCACTCACACCGGTCATCACAAAGTGCTTCGAGAGACTGGTCCTGCAGCACATCAAAGCCAGCCTCCCACCCACCTTCGACCCACACCAGTTTGCCTACAGAGCAAATAGGTCTACAGGGGATGCCATCGACACTGCTCTTCACACTGCACTGACCCACCTTGAACACCAGGGGAGCTATGTGAGGATGCTCTTCCTCGACTTCAGCTCTGCCTTTAACACGGTCATCCCGAGCAGACTGGTCACCAAACTTTCCGACCTTGGATTTTCCCAAACCATCTGCCAATGGATCAAGGACTTCCTGACCAACCGCCCCCAGACCGTCAAAATAGGCCCTCACCTCTCCTCCACCATTACACTGAGCACCGGCTCACCACAGGGCTGTGTGTTGAGCCCCATCCTTTACTCCCTCTACACTCACGACTGCGCCCCCACCCATCCCACCAACACCATCATCAAGTTCGCGGATGACACGACTGTGGTTGGACTCATCTCAGAAGGAGATGAGACAGCCTATAGGGATGAAATCCAAAGGCTGGCAGCATGGTGTTCAGTGAACAATCTGGTCCTGAACTCCTCCAAAACAAAGGAACTTATAATTGACTTTAGAAAAACCAGTGGAGATTACGACCCACTCTACATCAATGGGGTCTGTGTGGAAAGGGTACCAGCTTTCAGGTTCCTGGGTACGCACATCGCAGAGGATCTTACCTGGTCTACCAACACCATCACCACAGTAAAGAAGGCACAGCAGAGACTCCACTTCCTGAGGATCCTCAGGAAAACCAACCTGCAGGAGAAGCTCATGTTGTCCTTCTATCGCTGCTCCATCGAGAGTGTGCTGGCATACTGTATAACCACATGGTATGCCAGCTGCTCAGAAAAGGACAGGAAGGCCCTTCAGAGGGTCATCACGACGGCCCAGAAGATCATCGGCTGCTCACTGCCCTCCCTGGAGCACCTGTTCAGCCTACGCTGCCTCAGTAGAGCAGGCAAAATAATAAAAGATCCATCCCACCCCGGCCACCGTCTGTTTGTTCATCTGCCCTCTGGTCGACGTTTCAGGTCGATCAAATCCCGAACAAACAGACTTAAGAACAGTTTTTACCCCAGGGCCATACGAGAACTGAACACTACCTTTGCACTAGGCAACACCGTTAAAAAATCTTGTACTTAATATAATTGTATTTAATTGTATTTATGTATTTATTTGTTTTTGCATTTATTGCATATATGTTTCTACGCACCGTCAGGATTGGCTATTTTTTAATTTTGTTGTACTCGTTGCAATGACAATAAATGAATATTATTATTATTATTATTATCCCCTCCCCTCCCCTCCTCTCCTCTCCTATCCTCTCATCCCCTCTCCCCTCCCCTCCTGGTCCCGCCATGATTTTCCATGGGCTTTGCTGATCGCATCTCTGTGTCAGACGCAGGTCAGGCCCACAGGTCCCTGTTTTCCCCTCCCGTCTCCTCTCCTGGAATTAGTTTAGTTTAGAGATACAGCGCAGAAACAGACCCTTCGGCCCAACCGAGTCCGGGTGACCAGCGAAGCTGATACAGGTCACGGGGAGAACGTGCAAACTCCGTATAGACAGCACCCGTAGCGGGGACCGACCGGACCCGGGTCTCCGGCGCTGCCGCTCCACCGTTGCGCCATCGTGCTGCCCTAACAATGCCTTGGTCTACTCAACGTGAATGCTAATTTGGTAATTTTAATTGATCCCTTGACTGTCACTGAATGCTTCCTTCCATTGCTGCTGTGGTTTAGTTTACAGTTCCCAAGGTCCTGAGGCCGAAGACAGCTGCAACTCTGTCTGTGAGTTCCATGCCCTTCCTTCACCAAGCGGCACAAACACAGGGCACAACGCGCAACAAACACAAACACAAACACTCGGGGAAAAAGATTGTCCTTTAAAAACTGGAACTTTCCACGCCGGATGTTGAAACTTTGACCATTTCAGGCTCTGGTGCCAGCGAGTCTGTCACCGTGGTCAATGAGGGGGGGGGGGGTGACAGGGAGGGGGCGGGAGGCACGGGGGGGGGGAGGAGGAAAGACAGGAGGAATGGAGGGGAGACACAGGTGGGTGGTGAAACAGACAGACACAGAGGGATGGAGAGAGAATCGGAGAGGGGGAGGAGGGGGGGTGGGGGAGGGAGGGGGGTGTGGGGAGGGAGGGGGTGTGGGGGAGGAGAGGTGGGGGAGGGAGGGGGGTGTGGGGGAGGAGAGGTGGGGGAGGGAGGGGGGTGTGGGGGAGGAAGGGGGGTGGGGAGGAGGGGGGGTGTGGGGAGGGGGAGTGGGGAGGGATGGGGGTGTGGGGGGAGGGAGGGGGTGTGGGGGAGGGAGGGGGGGTGTGGGGGAGGGAGGTGGGGGTGGGGGAGGGAGGTGGGGGGGTGGGGGAGGGAGGTGGGGGGGTGGGGGAGGGAAGGGGGTGTGTGGGGGAGGAGGGAGGGGGGGTGGGGGAGGGAGGGAGGGGGTGTGGGGGAGGAAGGGTGGGGGAGGAAGGGAGGGGGTGTGGGGGAGAGGGCCCGGATTGAGGGGCATCTGCCAGTGGGGGTTTGCTGGATTGTCCCTCACGATGCTGAGAGGACACACAGGTAGAGCTGCTGACCGTAGTTATAAATGACAGTCAGCCACACGGGTGGCAGGAGCAGTGTGCCGGGCGGTGATGGGCTGTCCCGTGCTCAGGCCACGGCCAGCAGTCTCCCCTCTGCTACGAGGCTTTCCCCAGCTCAATCTTCCTCTGAATCGCCCGGGCAGAGTAGTAGATCAACGAATCGATCAAGCTAGCCACTGCAAGAGAGGCAGACAGGCCTGGCATCAGCGGTGTGGGGCATTTGGGCAGCGGGGTGTGGGGAAGAGGGAGGGAGAGGGGGTGTGGGCAGGGGGGGTGTGGGCAGAGGGGGGTGTGGGGAAGGGGGGGTGTGGGCAGGGGGTGTGGGGAAGAGGGGGTGTGGGCAGGGGGTGTGTGGGGCAGGGGGGTGTGGGGAAGAGGGGGTGTGGGGCAGGGGGATGTGGGGAAGAGGGGGTGTGTCCACTAGAAAGCTCCACTATAAAGCTCCACTATGGGCAACGCACAGACAGGAAATGCATCGGCCTGGCATCAGCGCCTGGCATCAGCGGTGTGGGGCATTTGGGCAGCGGGGTGTGGGGAAGAGGGAGGGAGAGGGGGTGTGGGGAAGAGGGGGTGTGGGGCAGGAGGGGTGTGGGGGAGGGAGGGGGGGTGTGGGCAGGGGGTGTGGGGAAGAGGGGGTGTGGGCAGGGGGTTGTGGGGCAAGGGGGTGTGGGGAAGAGGGGGTGTGGGCAGGGGGTGTGTGGGGCAGGGGGGTGTGGGGAAGAGGGGGTGTGGGGCAGGGGGATGTGGGGAAGAGGGGGTGTGTCCACTAGAAAGCTCCACTATAAAGCTCCACTATGGGCAACGCACAGACAGGAAATGCATCGGCCTACCTGTGAACACCCCTCCAATAATGGCACACACCCCAGTCAGAAAGTGCGTGAACGACCTGTAACACAAGCCCAGGCAAAGGTCAGAGCAGCAGATGGTCCCCACACGTGCGCACACACACACACACACATGCACGCACGCACATACACACAGGCACGCTGCCCTCGGGACGGCTGCTATGGAGAGGAGACGGTGGCCCACCTCTTCACAGTGTGTGGATTTGCCAAGAGAGTCTAGAGAGGTTTGCAGGGGTCCCTGTCACGATTCATTCCGAGCAGCTCAGTCACAGAGGACTCTGTTCCCAGGGACGCATTCAGAGACTGACATCGAGTGCTGCTGGAAGGTCATCAACTCGGTGAAAGATGCTCTTTGGTCTGCCCGATCCTTGTTGACCTCCCAGCGGAGCGAGCTGTCCGTGGGGGAATGTTGCCGACTGGCCCGCTGCAGACTGCAGGAGTACGTGCTGAGGGACGCACTGAAGCTCGGTGCAGCCAACGCCAAGGCCCTGTGGGGGAGGACCACAGTCTAGGGTCCTTCCGCTGCTGGACATGGGGGGCAGGGTGTGGTGGAGAGAGACGCCCCTCCAAATGAGTAATTTTGTAAATTTCTGCGTAAATTGTGTAAATTTCTGTGTAAATTTGGAAATGAATACCTGTATTGAATGTGTAACCTCCAGAAATGTCGGATGGGGTTTTTGAAAAGAAGATGTTTTGTAAATATTTATTACTTGAATAAAGTATTTTTTGATATATTTTTTAAAACACGCGTATACACAGACACACACACACGTATACACACACACACACACACACAGTCAGAGCAGTAAATAGTCCCCACACACACACGTATACACACACGTACACACACGCACACGCAGACGTATACACACACAAACGCGCACACAGACACACAGTCAGAGCAGCAGATAGCACCCACACACGCACACACACACACACGTACGTACACACACACACACACACAGTCAGAGCAGCAGATAGTCCCCCCACACACACGTACGTACACACACACGCCCAGACATACACGTCTACACACACAGTCAGAGCGGCAGTCAGCCCTGATGGTTCCCACACACATACACACACATGTCCACAGATGTACACGTATACGCACAGTCAGAGTGACAGCCAGCTCTGATGGTCCCCACACACAGACACACGCACACTCACACGTACACACAGGCATCAGTGAGCGCGACATACCAGCCTAGCTGCGCCCCACACATGCACATGCATGCACAAACGCGCACACACACTATCCGTGGTCCCGGACAACCCTAGAGGCGGCACCGCGCTGCCACACTTGCACTTTGCCGCTCGATCCGTGTCCCCCAGCCACACACCTGTGCTTCTCTGTGAACTTGACCATCATGGGCGAGAGCTCGTACAGCACGAAGACTCCTGGCAGCCCCTGGTCCCCGATCAGCCCGTTGGCCACCTTCTCGTGCCGCGTCACCGAGAACTGGTTGGTCCTCACCATCTGGGGAGAGGGGGCATCAGTGACCGGTGCCCGGCACCACCCCACCCCCGGTCCACAGCTCCAGCCTCCCCCATCCCGTGCCAGCTACGAGTTCTAGTCACTGGTTGCTCACGGCGGTCACACAGGCCCAGGGCTGCACAGCATGGAAACAGGCCCTTCGGCCCAACTCATCCATGCTGACCAACTTGCCCAACCAATTGGTACTGAGGGAGCACCGCGCTGTGGGAGGGGAGGGGGTGAGGGAGCGCCGTGCTGTGGGAGAGGCGGGGGTGAGGGAGGGGCTGGGGTGAGGGAGGGGCTGGGGTGAGGGAGGGGAGGGGGTGAGGGAGGGGCGGGGGGTGAGGGAGGGGCTGGGGTGAGGGAGGGGAGGGGGTGAGGGAGGGGCACGCCATGGTGGGGGTGGGGGAGTGCTGTGCTGTGTGAAGGGCGGGGGGTGAGGGAGGGGCGGGAGGTGAGGGAGGGGCGGGGGGTGTGGGAGGGGCGGGGGGTGAGGGAGGGGCGGGGGGTGAGGGAGGGGCGGGGGGTGAGGGAGGGGCGGGGGTGAGGGAGGGGCGGGGGTGAGGGAGGGGAGGGGGTGAGGGAGTGCCGCGCTGAGGGAGAGGCGGGGGTGAGGGAGGGGCGCGCCGTGGGAGGGGTGGGGGTGGGGGAGTGCTGTGCTGTGTGAGGGGCGGGAGTGAGGGAGGGGCGGGGGTGAGGGAGTGCTGTGCTGTGTGAGGGGCGGGAGTGAGGGAGCACCGTGCTGTGGGAGGGGCGGGGGTGAGGGAGGGAGGGGCGGGGGTGAGGGAGGGGCGGGGAGGGAGTGAGGGAGGGGCGGGGGTGAGGGAGTGCTGTGCTGTGTGAGGGGCGGGGGTGAGGGAGCACCATGCTGTGGTGGTACTGGGTACAAACATGGAACAAGTGAATCTGCCTCACCTCACCATCCAACTTCACGTAAATGGTGGGGACAATCTTCACAAAGTACTGGAACATCATGGAGGCTGGAAGAGATGGAGGCAGATTAAGATGCAGCGTGGGTGTGTTGGCCATTTGCTTCGGCCCCTCCAGTCTATCCCACCGTGGAGTGGTTGTGATGTGGGGGCCACTCCCATCCCACGCACAGACACTGACCGTCACTGATCCACCCCACGCCTCGCTGGACACGGACAAGCTGACAGGGAACTCCTCACTGCCCAGAGCTGCGTCTCCCCCTGAGCCCCTTCACATAACCACTGTAATTCTGTCATTCTCACCACTCTGTGAATGCGTTGAATCCGCGGCGCCAGCACCGAGACCGCGGGCCGAGCGGCCGCTCCATGCCCGGCGCATGCGCGTCCAGCCGGTCACGTGCCGCCCGCGTGACGTCACGGGGTGAGATGGCGGCCTGGTGATCCAGGACACGGGGCCGCGGTGAGTCAGTGAGTGGCCGCCCGGGGACGGGACGGGGGAGGCCGGGGATCGGAGAGGCCTGGACACGGGGATGGGGGAAGCCGGGACACGGACACGGGGATGGGGGAGAGGCCGGGACACGGGGGAGGCCGGGCTGCGCTGCGCTGTCTCGTCCCGTCCCGGGTCAGGTGGGCCCGCGGCCGCAACGCCCGGTCAGGGGGGGGGAGATTAGGGTTGGGGTGTATTTGGTCAGGGGGGGGGAGATTAGGGTTGGGTGTATTTGGTCAGGAGGGGGGGGAGATTAGGGTTGGGGTGTATTTGGTCAGGGGGGGGGGGAGATTAGGGTTGGGGTGTATTTGGTCGGGGGGGGAGATTAGGGTTGGGGTGTATTTGGTCAGGAGGGGGGGGAGATTAGGGTTGGGGTGTATTTGGTCAGGAGGGGGGAAGATTAGGGTTGGGGTGTATTTGGTCAGGAGGGGGGGGAGATTAGAGTTGGGTGTATTTGGTCAGGAGGGGGGGAGATTAGGGTTGGGGTGTATTTGGTCAGGAGGGGGGAAGATTAGGGTTGGGGTGTATTTGGTCAGGAGGGGGGGGGAGATTAGGGTTGGGGTGTATTTGGTCAGGAGGGGGGGGAGATTAGAGTTGGGTGTATTTGGTCGGGGGGGAGATTAGGGTTGGGGTGTATTTGGTCAGGGGGGGGGGGAGATTAGGGTTGGGGTGTATTTGGTCGGGGGGGAGATTAGGGTTGGGGTGTATTTGGTCGGGGGGGGGAGATTAGGGTTGGGGTGTATTTGGGAGAGGAATTGGAAGTACACATGAAGTTGTTGGTGCAAGATTGCGGGGACGGATTAGGGTCGGGTGAGATGGGGGGGAGGGAGGGAGGGAGAGGAGTTGGAGGTTGGAAGCACAACCTGACTTTGCGCGTTGGGAGCGGGTTGATACCAGGTGGAGGGGGGAATGGCAGGGAGTGACTCCCACACTCAGGCCTGGTGTTGTCCCTGTGGGAGGCTGCCGTGGGTGGGGGTGGGTGTGGGTGGGTGTGGAGGGAGCTGCTGCGGCCACCAGTAACCATCTGCCTTCTCCTAGATGCCAGTCACTGTGGGATCGTACGGACAGTCGCAGCCCAGCTGTTTCGACAGGGTTAAGATGGGCTTCATGATGGGCTGTGCGGTTGGCATGGCAGCTGGAGCCTTGTTCGGCAGCTTCTCCTGCCTCCGGTCAGTACAATGCCGGCGTGAGTCTCATCGGCCTCGTCCCCTATCCCCTAGCTATGGGTGCTGGGGCCATGGCCCAGGACCCTGCCCTCGGCCCCACGACCCTGCCCCCGTCCCCACGACCCTGCCCCCGTCCCCACGACCCTGCCCTCGGCCCCACGACCCTGCCCCCGTCCCCACGACCCTGCCCCCGTCCCCACGACCCTGCCCTCGGCCCAACGACCCTGCTGCTGCTGGTAACTATACCTGGCAGCCATCTGTACGTGAAGGATATAATGCTGAGGCTTTATCTGGTCAGATTGCATTTGGAGTATTGTGACCAGTTTTGGGCCCATATCTGAAGAGGGATATGCTGGCACTGGAGATGGTCCAGAGGAGGTTTACAAGAATACGTGTTGATTGGTGAACGTATGATTAGTTTTGACGGCTCTGGGCCTGTACTTGCTGGTCTTTAGAAGAATGAGGGGGGGGGGGCTCATTGAAACATACTGAAACAAAGACGTGGATAGAGAGGATGTTTACACTGGTGGGAAAGTCTAGGACCAGAGTAAAAGGAAGTAGATGAGGAGGAATTTCTCGGAGGGTGGTGAATCTGACCCAGACAGAGACTGCTGAGGAGGCCAAGGCAATGGATATAGATGGTGATTGTAAGGTTCTTGATTAGTACGAGTATCAGGGGTTATGGGGAGAAGGTAGGAGAATGGTGTTGAGAGGGAGAGATAGATCAGCCATGATTGAATGGCGGAGTAGACTTGATGGGCCGACGGCCTACTTCTGCACCTACAACCTATGAATGAGCATGTTGGTGAGGTGATGAGCACCACAGGCAGCCACTGCTGCCCCTCCCACTTAGACAGGCTGCCCTCTCACCGTGAATAACTGAGGCCCAACACCTACCGCAGCTGCAACTAAATCAAATCAGTGGAAAACTCGCTCTACCCAAAGCTGCCTAATAATGAACATCTAATGTTCAAAAAGCATCTGCTAAAGGGGCAGGCGAGGGGTGCAGGCGTTGGGTGAAGGAGCAGTAACTCACTGCAGTCAGTGTGGGGCTTGGCTCCAAACCTACTGGAGCTCTGTAACGGGGGATTTGCTCAGGGTGCCCATTGGTTGCCATTTTGAGGCGTGCATAGCGTATAGATCTTTCCCCACAGCAGGAGGATCAGAAACAAGAGGGCCTCCATTTCAGGTGAGAGGAAGGACTTTTAAAGGGAACCTGGGGTGAATTTTTCCTTGCAGATCAGTTGCTATCTGGAATATGCCGCCAGAGGTGGTGGAGTCAGATGGCCCCAGTGTTTCAGAGGCATTTAGACAAGCACTTGAATAGCAAGGCTTTGTGGTAGTTGTGGTAGACCTAATGGCACAATATCGGTCTCTCGGAGGAGACTGGCCTTCCACCCGAGTGGTCCTCACACGGTCATCCTCTGATGGGCCAGCCCCGCTGCCATTACCGATGCCCTGCTGGGGGATGTGGAGCCGGGCTAGCACGGGCTGCTGCTGTCTAATGCACTGTGCTTGGTCCTAGGCTGGGGCTGCGTGACCGGGGGTGGGGGGTGTGGAGCCGGGCTAGCATGGGCTGGTGGGGGGGGTGTGGAGCCGGGCAAGCACGGGCTGGTGGTGGTGTGGGGGTGTGGAGCCGGGCTAGCACGAGCTGGTGGTGGGGGGGGGGGGGGGGGGGTGGAGCCGGGCTAGCACGGGCTGGTGGTGGTGGGGGGGGGGGGGGGAGGTGGAGCCGGGCTAGCACGGGCTGGTGGTGGTGGAGGGGGGGGGGGTGGAGCCGGGCTAGCACGAGCTGGTGGGGGGGGGGGTGGAGCCGGGCTTGCATGGGCTGGTGGGGGGGGTGTGGAGCCGGGCTAGCACGAGCTGGTGGTGGTGGGGGGGGGGGGGTGGAGCCGGGCTAGCACGGGCTGGTGGTGATGGGGGGGGGGGGGGGGGGTGGAGCCGGGCTAGCACGGGCTGCTGCTGTCTAATGCACTGTGCTTGGTCCTAGGCTGGGGCTGCGTGGTCGTGAGCTGCTGGGGGGAGTCGGGAAGACCATGATGCAGAGCGGAGGCACCTTTGGCACCTTCATGGCGATCGGAATGGGCATCAGATGCTGACGGCCGGCACCGGGATCAAGGCCCAGCCTCGCTGCCAGACTGACACTACGCTGAGAATAATGGGAGAATAAATATTATTTGCTATTGTATCGGGTTGAGAAAGTTATTGTGTCTGACTGGAGGGCCTGTCACTAAACTGCTACAGATGTGGCCCATGACGGCAGCAACATGGGAGCACGCGTGTTTACTCGTGTCCACTGCACTTGAGATGATGGAGGACCACAGCAGTGTCCCAAGGAAACACCTCGTGGGGAGGAATGGGTGCTGTGGCGTTCAGGGCTGGGGTAGATGCTGATCCCTGGCCAGCCCCAGCAGCAGGGGGCTGTGGTTAAACGTGTTCCCTTTGCTACTCATATCAACGCTGGTCTTGGGCTGAAAGCCGCACACCATCGCCCTCTCCAGTCCCCACTGATCTGCCTACCTTGTTGAGCCGTGATGTTGCTTCCATCGAGAGGGTTGACTATCCCTGGGTAGTCACTGCCAAAGGAGAGGTGCCTGATGTAGTGGGTCATGTTTATCTGGGGGAGAGAGTGCAGACCACATTACTCCCCAAACAGCAGGAAGGGTGAGCGGGAAGCCGGCCCTTCACAAGTGGAATGTGAACAAGCTCAGGCTGGTTCACATCTGCACCAGTGGCAGCTGTGCCCACAGCCTCCTTGACATGAAGCACTGACAGATGTGAACAGAATGAACAGCAGAGTTAGTGTGAGGCAGCGAGAGATGGGGTGCCGATGATGCTGGGAGGGGCCGGGGGTTGTAGGTGAGACTGGAGCCTGGTGCAGTCACGGGGTGAAGAGACTGTACAGGATGTGTGGGTGGGATAGAGAGTCGAGTGCTGTACCTCCACTCCGGCCCAGCCTCCATCCCTCCTGACATCACCCCCATTGCCCAGTTCCATGTACAGCTCACATGCAGGAAGGTGCTGCAGATGCTGGCTGAAGTGAAATGAGTGAAGACTCAAGTGTCTGAAGAAGGGTCTCCACCCAAAACGTCACCCATTCCTTCTCTCCAGAGATGCTGCCTGTCCCACTGGGTTACTCCAGTATTTTGTGTCTCTCTTCTGTATACAGCTCCCTCCCTTATGGAGGCCTTGGTCACTGGAGGACGTTGTTTAGTTACTGCTCCAAATGCCTCAGTTGGATTATCTCAGTGATGATACTCAGCACTGGGCCCTGGCTTCACAATACAGCCCTGGTCTTCCCCGGCAAACTGCTCCACACACACGCCACGTGAAGGCAGGCAGGCACACTCCGGGATTACTCCAGGTGCAACGCTTCCCATCTCATTCAGCACTAACAAACAAGTTATTAGACTAATTTGGGAGATACAGCATGGAAACAGATCCTTGAGCCCACCAAGTCCATCAATCACCCATTCACACTAGTTCTTGCTTATCCCACTTTCTCCACACGCGAGGAGAAATGTCACAAAGGCCGATTGACCTAGAAACCCGCAGGGATGTGGGTGGAAACCAGAGCACCCGGAGGAAACCCACGTAATCACCATTCAACAAACATTACAGAGATGGAAGCTTTGAATTTTACCTACATTGTCCAATCCAAATGTTTGCAGGTCATGAACTGGGAGAGAAAAAGGGGAGAAAAAAGATTGAATTAGAAACAGTAGTGGAGACTGACAACAATTACGGTGTCCTCCATAATGTTTGGGACAAAGACCCATCATTTATTTATTTGCCTCTACTCCACAATTTGAGATTTGTAATAGAAAAAAATCACATGTGGTTAAAATGCACATTGTTAGATTTTAATAAAGGCCATTTTTATACATTTTGGTTTCACCATGTAGAGATTACAGCAGTGTTTATGCATAGTCCCCCCATTTCAGGGCACCATAATGTTTGGGACACAGCAATCCTTTGCATGCAATGACTGCTTGAAGTCTGCGATTCATGGACATCACCAGTTGTTGGGTGTCTTCTCTGGTGATGCTCTGCCAGGCCTGTATTGCAGCCATCTTTAGTTTATGCTTGTTTTGGGGGCTAGTCCCCTTCAGTTTTCCCTTCAGCATATAGAAGGCATGCTCAATTGGGTTCAGATAGGGTGATTGACTTGGCCACTCAAGAATTGACCATTTTTAGCTTTGAAAAACTCCTTTGTTGCTTTAGCAGTATGTTTGGGATCATTGTCTTGCTGCAGAATGAACCGCTGGCCAATGAGTTTTGAGGCATTTGTTTGAACTTGAGCAGATAGGATGTGTCTATACACTTCAGAATTCATTATGCTACTACCATCAGCAGTTGTATCATCAATGAAGATAAGTGAGCCAGTACCTTCAGCAGCCATACATGCCCAGGCCATAACACCCCCACCACTGTGTTTCACAGATGAGGTGGTATGCTTTGGATCTTGGGCAGTTCCTTCTCTCCTCCATACTTTGCTCTTGCCATCACTCTGATATAAGTTAATCTTCGTCTCATCTGTCCACAAGACCTTTTTCCAGAACAGTGGTTGCTCTTTTAATTACTTCTTGGCAAACTAACCTGGCCATCCTATTTTTGCAGCTTACCAGTGGTTTGCATCTTGCAGTGCAGCCTCTATTTCTGTTCATGAAGTCTCCTGTGGTCATTGACAAATCCACACCTGACTCCTGGAGAGTGTTTCTGATCTGTCGGACAGGTGTTTGGGGATTTTTCTTTGTTATAGAGAGAATTCTTCTGCTATCAGCTGTGGAGGTCTTCCTTGACCTGCCAGTCCCTTTGCGATTAGTAAGCTCACCAGTGCTCTCTTTCTTCTTAATGATGTTCCAAACAGTTGATTTTGGTAAGCCTAAGGTTTGGCTGATGTCTCTGACAGTTTTATTCTTGTTTCTCAGTCTCATAACGGCTTCTTTGACTTTCATTGGCACAACCTTGGTCCTCATGTTGATAAACAGCAATAAAAGTTTCCAAAGGTGATGGAAAGATTGGAGGAAAGACGAGGTGCTGAGAGCTCTCTTATACCTGCATTAAGGAGGGAATTAAACACACCTGAGCAATTACAAACACCTGTGAAGCCATGTGTCCCAAACATGGTGCCCTGAAATGGGGGGACTATGTATAAACACTGCTGTAATTTCTACATGGTGACACCAAAATGTATAAAAATGGCCGTTAATAAAAGCTGACGATGTGCACTTTAACCACAAGTGATTGTTTTCTATCACAAATCTAAAATTGTGGAGTACAGAGGCAAATAAATAAATGATTGGTTTTTGTCCCAAACATTATGGAGGGCACTGTAAATATTAAACATCAGGGTACTGGGTCAGTGCTGGGCCACGGGGAAGGACAGGCAGGGTGGGACTGGCTCCTGTCTCCCTGCTCTGAGAACATCAGAGGCCTTGGAGCAATAATCCAATGACCACCTGATTATTATACAATGTCATTGCTTGCTTATTCAAGTCGTGGATCTTTACTGATATCACCCAACTATCCCAGTGACAGAGGGGGTGGGGTCCAGACGCTGTGGGAGGTGGTCCCTGAGGCAGGGGACGGGGGATGTAGGTGGGGAGGAGGGGGTTGGGGGCAGTCCCTGGGGAAGGGGGCCAGTCCCTGTAGAGGGGGGGGAGGGAGAGGGGAGCATTTTGCATTTACTCCTCACCTGGATCGATCAGGATAATTACTGTACGTGAGTGAGCTGGTTAATGTTGCAGACACAATCCATGTATGACACATCCATTAGTATTTGTTAATAACTCTTTCCATGCACACACATTGCTGAAGGTTGTGAAAGCGCAGGCAGCGATGGCAGTGGCAGATCCGTCGTGCAGGGAGTTTCGAACTGGTCTCGGATTGTCCGGCCCTGGGAAGAACCGATGCAGATTGCAGACTGGTGGGGACAGGCAGGCCTGGGCCTGGGCTGGACGTGACCAAGCCTCGGCCTTGGCTGGGTGGACCTGGGCTGGATGTGACCAAGCCTAGGCCTAGGCTGGGTGGGCCTGGGCCTGATGTGACAAGCCTGGGCTTGGCATTGCGGGTGGGTCTGGGCTGGAGGGAATGGGTAGGCCTGGGCTGGATGTGACCAAGCCTAGGCCTAGGCTGGGTGGGCCTGGGCTGGATGTGACGGGTTTGGGCCTGAGCCCACAGTCAGTGGTGCTGTGAATCATCACGGAGAGGCCCACCCACACAGTCTGCCACCATATTGCCAGTGAGCCTTTCACTCTGCTGGGGACACTGGGTGTGGGTGGCAGCATTATCCATGTCCAGAGAACATGTAGAACACACAGGTCACCATTAGAACGGTGCAGCACAGGAACAGGCCCTTCGGCCCACCATGTCTGTGCTGACCATGATGCCAATTTAACTCAACCCGTCTGCCTGCATGTGGTCCATTCCTGGCCTGTTCATGGACTAAATGTCTCTGAAATGTTTAGTATCTGCTTCCACCACCTCCCTAGGCAACACATTGCAGGCACCCATCACTCTTTATGTAAACAGCTCACCTTACAAATCTCCATTTATCGTTCCTCCTCCACCTTAAACAATACCCTCTGGGTATTGAGCATTTCCACCCAGGGTAAAACATTACCCATCCTGTCTTTGCATCTCCTAGTTTTATGTATTTCTAACAAGTTGCCCCTCAATCTCACATTCCAGAGGAAGCAATCCAAGTTTGTCCAACCTCTCCGTATGACATCCCGTAGATTCTACACCCTCTCCAAAGCCTGCACATCTTTCCTGCATTGTGATGACCAGAACTGCAGGGTGTGTTGCCGATGTGGCCTAACTATAGTTCCACACCACTGCAACATGGCCTCCCAGCTTTTACACCCAGTGCTGGACTGTCACAGGCTAGGATATATAGAGCTTCCTCTCCACCCCCTCCACTTGTGTAACCACTGGCAGTAGGGTTGCCAACTTCCTCACTCCCAAATACGGGACAAGGTGACGTCACCACCCGGGCCGGGAGGCCACCATTGGTGGAGCGGGAGCTCATGGCCGCTGGCTGGGTGAGGTCGCGCGGGGCGGTGACGTCACCCTTTGTCCCTTATTTGGGAGCAAGGAAGTTGGCAACCCTACTAATACGGGACAAGGGCGGTCCCGTATGGGACAAACTAATTTAGCCCAAAATACCGGATGTCCCGGCTAATACGGGACAGTTAACTGGCAGGGAACTGTGGACTTGCAAACCTAGATCAATGTTCTGAAGGGAATGAGAATTTAAAATACTGGAGATAATATTACATATTTATCAAATAAATTGCCACATTTATGTTCTCAATTTGTTCCAAATAAACAAACAATAAATCCAGGTCAGCCCACGGGTGCAAGCTTAACCCGGGGTGTGTCCAAGTTACAGAATCATTCAACTTGGGGAAGGGTTGGAGAAATCTCTGGTACGGATAAGCCACTTGCCCCATCCTGCACCACTATGTAACATTGTGCTAATGCACTGGTGCTTCAAGACAGAACTGTCATCATATATTGTGCTAATTACCATAATATATTGTGATGACTGCTGTAATATATTGTGATAATTGCAGTAATATATTGTGATAATTCACTGAACAAGGCACCTGCATCAGTGAGAGCTTCACCTAGGCAGCCCAGTGTTGGTGACCAGCCTGGGTTCACAGCATGGCCGCCCTTTACAGTGGGCAGCAGCCCAGGGTACAGTCCCATACCCCGGCAGGCATTTGATCAGTGTTTGACGGCACTGGGCCTGTACTCGCTGGTGTTTAGGAGGATGAGGGGGAAGAGTGGATGTGGAGAGGATGTTTCCACTGGTGGAGAGTCTAGGATCAGAGGTCATAGCATCAGAATTAAAGGACGTTCCTTTAGGAAGGAGATGAGGAGGAATCTCTTTAGTCAGAGGGTGGTGAATCTGTGGAATTTATTGCTACAGACGGCTGTGGAGGCCAAGTCCATGGATATTTTCCAGGCAGAGACAGATACATTCTTGATTGGTATGGGTGTCAGGGGTTATGGGGAGAACGCAGAAGTAAGGGGTTGAGAGGGAAAGATAGATCAGCCATGATTGAATGGCAGACTTGATGGGTCGAATGGCCTAATTCTGCTCCTATCTCTTATGATTTTCCTGCCCCCCTCCCACCAGACACCTGGCTCCCAGACCCCCGGCATAATCACTGGTTTAGCTGCAGGGGTTTCTCTGCTCTTTGGCACTAGATTAAGATGCGTCTCACACTCAGTGTTCATTGAATTTCCATCACGCTGCACAGATCCATGTTACAACACACTAGTTAACACACAGCATGGACAGGCAGCAGAGCAAGCAGGTTTAGTGAAGGAGCGTTTCACAGGCATTCCAGCAAATGAACTTTCACAAGATGTGGAGAATTATTAAAGGCTTGCAAAAGTGAGCAGAATCCAGAATTAGTCACTTACTCTCAACAGCATGTACTGCAAAGGAGAAAAGAAACAATTTTTAAAAGTGGAGAAGCACCGTAGAGCAAACAAGCAGAAAACCCAGTGAATCTGTGAGAAGAGATACCTTCACTCTCACATACACCGATCAGCCAAAACATCATGACCACCTGCCCAATATGCTGTTGGTCCTCCGTGTACAGCCCCATACGCAGCAGGGTGCGATGCACTGTGTATTGTGACACATTCCTCCCTTGACCACCGTTAACATTTTCTGTGACTTGTGCCACAGTCGACCTTCTGTCGGTTCGGACCAGACGGGATCGCCTTCGTTGCCCTCGCGCATCGATGAGCCTTGGGCGCCCAACACCCTGTCTGTTGCTGGTTTGTGGTTTGTCCCTCCTCGGACCACTGTCGGTAGGTACTCACCACTGCTGACCGGGAGCACCCCACAAGCCTTGCCGTTTCACAGATGTTCTGACCCAGTCGTCTGGCCATAACAATGTGGCCCTTGTCAAAGTCGCTCAGGTCTTTACTCCTGCCCATTTCTCCTGCATCCAACACATCAACTTCAAGAACTGACTGTTCACTTGCTGCCTAATATATCCCACCCCTTGACAGGTGCCATTGCAACAAGATAGCCAATGTTATTCACTTCGCCTGACAGTGGTCATAATGTTTTGGCTGATCGGTGTAGAACGCTGCAGAGCCCTGACCATCGGCACATCACCAGAGGCAGTGTGTGTGTGTGTGTGTGTGTGTGTGTTCCAGACTGCTTCACCCCATCCCCCTCACCAGCCCTGTCCTTCCCTCCCCCCCAGTCAGGGGGACACAAGGAGGAGGCCATTACCCTGACCTCGACTGACTCCGTATCCTCTAATTCTCTGACCAACTCAGCCTTGAGTATAGTCTTCAACCGAGCTTGTTAGGGAGGGAATTCCAACTATTCACAGCCCCGAACGGCAACCCCCCCCCCAGACCCATCCAGGAGCAGCATCACCTGGCGCTGGGCACCCATGAGATTAGGGTTCTCAACTTTCACACTCTCAAATACGGGACAAGGTGACGTCACCGCCCCGCACCCCCACGTGACCTCACCCAGCCAGCGGCCACGTGCTCCCGAACCACCAATGGAGGCCGCCCGGCCCGAGCGCCACCTAACGGAGGTTGCTTAGCAACCTGCCTCCCGGCCCGGGCGGCCGCCATTGGTGGAGCGGGAGCACGTGGCCTCTGGGCGGTGACGTCACCTTGTCCCGTATTTGGGAATGAGGAAGTTGGCAACCCTACTAATACGGGACAAGGGCGGTCCCGTACGGGACAAACTAATTTAGCCCAAAATACAGGATGTCCCGGCTAATACGGGACAGTTGGCAACACTACATGAGATAACCACTCATTAGAAACATAGAAAATAGGTGCAAGAGGAGGCCATTTGGCCCTCTGAGCCAGCACCGTCAATCATCGTGATCATGGCTGATCACCCACAATCTTTGTTTTACGTCCTGAAAGCAGGTCGAGTGTCCATCACCTCCAAACCCCAGCAATCAATCTGTCAAACCCCAGCAATCAATCTGTCAAACCCCAGCAATCAATCTGTCAAACCCCAGCAATCAATCTGCCAAACCCCAGCAATCAATCTGCCAAACCCCAGCAATCAATCTGCCAAACCCCAGCAATCAATCTGCCAAACCCCAGCAGTCAATCTGTCAAACCCCAGCAGTCAATCTGTCAAACCCCAGCAATCAATCTGTCAAACCCCAGCAATCAATCTGTCAAACCCCAGCAGTCAATCTGCTGCACTCTCTCAGTCACAGAGGAGAAACAGGCCCTTCGGCCCACTGCCTCTATGCTGCCAATCACACCTATCTTTACTAATCCCACTTGCTTGCATTCATTCCGTATAGTGTAGGAGAAAAACTGCAGATGCCGGTTAAAATCGAAGGTAGACACAAAATGCTGGAGTAACTCAGTGGGACAGGCAGCATCTCTGGAGAGAAGGAATGGGTGACGTTTCGGGTCGAGACCCTTCTTCAGACTGATGTCAGGGGAGGGGGGCGGGATGAAGGTCTGAAGAAGGGTCTCAACCCAAAGCATCACCCATTCCTTCTCTCCAGAGATGCTGCCTGCCCCACTGAGTCACTCTGGCATATTGTGTCTACCTGCAGTAATTCCGTGTTCTCTGTGCCCTCTCATTCACGTACCTGTCTGACTGCCTCTTAAACAGTCTCAATGTTCCTTCCTCCACCACCTCCTCTGGCAGCTCGTTGCAGATACCAATGACAAGGTGTGCAAGCTAACCCCTCAGTTCCTCTTTAAATCTCCTCTCTCACGCTTCAAACATTCGCCCTCCTAATTTTAGACGCCCCTGCCTTGGGAAGAGACTCTGACCGCTGACCCTACCTGTGCCTCTCGTCGTTTTCTACACCTCTCTCACATCTCCTCCCAGCTCCACTTGTGCCTAGCCTATGCAATCCCTGCTGATAACTGCAGCCCTCCCATTCCCAGCAGGATGATTGTGGGGGTGGTTAGTGGTGGAGGGTCAGGATGATCATTGGGGGGGGGGGGGGGGTGAGGGCCAGGATGATCATTGGGGGGGGGGGGGGAGAGGGCCAGGATGATTGTGGGTGGGGGTGGGGGGAGGGTCAGGATGATCATGGGGGTGGGGGGGGGGAGGGTCAGGATGATCATGGGGGGGGGGGGGAGAGGGCCAGGATGATTGTGGGTGGGGGGAGGGTCAGGATGATCATGGGGGTGGGGGGAGGGTCAGGATGATCATGGGGGGGGGGGGGGTGGGGGGGGAGAGGGCCAGGAAGATTGTGGGGGGGAGGGTCAGGATGATTGTGGGGGGGGGGGGGGGTGGGGTGGGGGGAGGGTCAGGATGATCATGGGGGGGGGGGTGGGGTGAGGGCCAGGATGATTGTGGGGGTGGGGATGGCCGGGGGATGGTGTTTTCCTGGATGCCAGTGATCATTGAGCTGTGACACCACACTCACCCGGGCAAGTGGCCGTTGTTCCACTAGTGTCCCGGCTCACAGTGTTGATGCTGGATGGTGTTGGGAGGCAGGTGGGCAGCTTTGCGCCGGCCCCCAACCTCTCAGCCCCTCGTGGCCACAGTATCACGGTGGTGTTTCTAGTCAGTGGTGACCGGGGATGGTGATGGACCAGTGATGCCACTGAATGTCTGGGGTAAGTGGTTAGAACCTCTGCCCCACCACCAACCCATCCTCCCGCCCCCTGGGCTTGTATACACTGGAATAACTGGAATTTAGAAGGATGAGAGACGATCTTATTGAAACATGTAAGATTATTAAGAGATTGGACACGCTAGAGGCAGGAAACATGTTCCCAATGTTGGGGGAGTCCAGAACCAGGGGCCACAGTTTAAGGCACGGTAGCGCAGCGGTAGAGTTGCTGCTTTACAGCGAATGCAGCGCCGGAGACTCAGGTTCGATCCTGACTACGGGTGCTGCACTGTACGGAGTTTGTACGTTCGCCCCGTGACCTGCGTGGGTTTTCTCCGAGATCTTCGGTTTCCTCCCACACTCCTAAGACGTACAGGTATGTAGGTTAATTGGCTGGGTAAATGTAAAAATTGTCCCTAGTGGGTGTAGGATAGTGTTAATATACAGGGATCGCTGGGCGGCACGGACTTGCAGGGCCGAAAAGGCCTGTTTCCGGCTGTATATATATGATATGGTATGATATGATAAGAATAAGGGGTAGGCCATTTAGAACGGAGACGAGGAAAAACATTTGGTTGTGAGTTGTGAATCTGTGGAATTCTCTGCCTCAGAAGGCAGTGGAGGCCAATTCTCTGGATGCTTTCAAGAGAGAGTTAGATAAAGCTCTTAATGATAGCGGAGTCAGGGGTTATGGGGAGAGGGCAGGAACGGGGTACTGATTGTGGATGATCAGCCATGATCACGGTGAATGGCGGCGCTGGCTCGAAGGGCCGAATGGCCTCCTCCTGCACCTTGTCTATCAGACTTCTCTAGATCGGATGCCACTGCCCTGCCCAGATCCAGCTGAGCTACGTCCCTCTCTGGGCTGAGGCAACCGTCCGCCCTATCCACACTCCTCCAGTCCTCGTGACGTCAGCACAGTTACTTATCAGTCCTGCAAATCACTTACATACAAGGCATTCAACAAAGGCTCCAGAACCCATCCTTGAGGTGCACCATTTTGTTTTATTTGTTCTTCGTTGTAGTTTAGGTAATAAAATAATTAAAAGAGTAAACTGAAGCAAAGCTGAGATAACCTGGATTGCACTGGCATGCGTTTACTGCTGTCAGCACAGGGTTTCTGACCAGAGGGCACTTGGCTGGTGAAAAGTGGTGGGAGTTTCCAGGGACCTGTGTGCCCGGGCACAGATCACAGGGTAAAGGGCAATGGGCATTTCCTCAGCTTCTCCAAACTGATCGCTGGTTTGCCAGTGGTTCCTGAGGGGAGAGAGAGCAGACCACAACTGCACTGCCTGGTCTAGACAAACACAAGGTGATTTCAGGGCAGGAGGCGAGATTCTTACACAGCTCGACAGGGGAAGTGTCAGGGTGGCATCACCCCAGACCAGGGGCCGACAATGCGGGTCAGAGTCTGTACACAAGGATGTAGGAAAGAAAACTGCAGATTCCTGGTTAAAATCAAAGGTAGACACAAAAAGCTGGAGTAACTCAGCGGGTCAGGCAGCATCTCAGGAGAGAAGGAAATGGTGATGTTTCGGGTCGAGACCCTTCTTTAGACTGTTGCCTGTGGAGGGGGTGGGACCTTGGTCTGAAGAAGGGTCTCGACCTGAAACGTCACCCATTCCTTCTCTCCCGAGATGCTGCCTGACCCGTTGCATTACTCCAGCATTTCGTGTCTACTCTCTGCACAAGGGGCTGGCTGTTTACAAGGGGAGGAAGTAGAGATTTCATCATGCAGAGGGTAATAAAACTGTGGTAAACTGTCTGGGTGGGGCCAGTGAGTGTATTCAAGGCAAGGGTCAAGAGTCCTATAGATAATGAGAATGTCTAAATAGAGACCCAGTGCAGAGAAGTGGTAGTGAAAGGTCAGCTGTGATCTTGAACAAGCACGAGGGCCGAATGGCCTGCCCCTGCTGCCATGTCCTACACCTTCAATGCTGGAAATCTGGAACTACAAGTTTACAATGATGGGCATTGTTCATTTAGCCTCCTTACGTATGATTCAGCAGAAATTCTTAAACAGGTCACTTGGAGTTTAATCCCATGACGTGGTGATTGAGGATGTTAACGTGTCCGCTGTTCTCACTCTGCCTTTCCCTGCCCTTTAAAAGCGGCCCCGACAGGGAACCGCAGTCCCAAGCAGCACAGACACAGTGACGGCCTGCACTGGCACCAGCCTCCTCTACCTGCTAACAGGGCTAACGGGCCACACACAGCGACAGAGACCAGGCAGCCGGCCTGCAGCTGCACGCAGCGCCCAGCACAGGGACGGGGCAGGGTGGGGTGGGGTGGGACGGGCAGGGTGGAACACGGTGGGGCAGGACAGGACGGGACAGGGCAGGGTGGAGCATGGTGGGGCAGGACGGGACAGGGCAGGGTGGAACATGGTGGGGCAGGATGGGACGGGGCAGGGTGGAGCATGGTGGGGCAGGGTGGGACGGGGCAGGGTGGAGCATGGTGGGGCAGGGTGGAACATGGTGGGGCAGGACAGGACGGGACAGGGCAGGGTGGAGCATGGTGGGGCAGGATGGGACAGGGTGGAACATGGTGGGGCAGGATGGGACGAGGCAGGGTGGAACATGGTGGGGCAGGATGGGACAGGGCAGGGTGGAGCATGGTGGGGCAGGACGGGGCGGGGCAGGGTGGAGCATGGTGGGGCAGGACGGGGCGGGGCAGGGTGGAGCATGGTGGGGCAGGACGGGGCGGGGCAGGGTGGAGCATGGTGGGGCAGGACGGGGCGGGGTGGAACATGGTGGGGCAGGACGGGACGGGGCAGGGTGGAGCATGGTGGGGCAGGACGGGACGGGACGGGGCAGGGTGGAGCATGGTGGGGCGGGACGGGATGGGGCAGGGTGGAGCATGGTGGGGCAGGACGGGACGGGGCAGGGTGGAGCATGGTGGGGCAGGACGGGACGGGATGGGGCAGGGTGGAGCATGGTGGGGCAGGACGGGACGGGACGGGGCAGGGTGGAGCATGGTGGGGCGGGACGGGATGGGGCAGGGTGGAGCATGGTGGGGCAGGACGGGACGGGGCAGGGTGGGGTGGGGCAGGACGGGAGAGGATGGGACGGACACCCACAGGCAACAGTGACTCGTTTCACCAGCGACACAATCATACCTCACACTTTACAACGGGACTGATGATTATGGGGCTCAGTTTTGGACATCTCCCCCTTGCCATTAATTCCACGTCTATTCCAGTAAAGCGCTGCTAGTGTAGTTGGATGCTCCCCTGCAAGTAACTGTGGCACCCCCCACCCCTCCCCCCACCCATCTTCCCCTCCTCCACCCCCCACCTATCTCACCCTGCCCCTTCCCTCCATCCCCACCTCCCCCTCCAGTGCTCCCAGCCACCCACGCCCTGTGGCCCAGCACCCAGCACACACCTCAACCCTGTTCACTGATGACCACTGCTGGCTCACCACCCACAGCACATTCATTTACTGATGTTACCTGTTTTTAAACCACTCATAATCCCCCCCCCCCAGGAAACTGTCCCTGCCCATGGCCCCACGAGATGTCTGGCCCACACTCCAGCATCAGCACCACCCACTACACGTCCCATCACAGGAGCCCAGGCTGCTGGTCACAGGGTCACACTGTGCACCAATCCCACACAGCCCTGCACAACACGTGTGTGTGTAACTGACAGTCTCCCCCTAGCTCCACTACAGTCTGTGACCCACCCCCCAACAATCTACCCATCCCCACCCCCCCACAACAGTCTGACCGTACCCCCCCACCCACAACAGTCTGTGACCCACCCCCCAACAATCTGCCCATCCCCCCATCAGTCTGACCGTACCCACCCCCCCACAACAACAGTCTGACTGTCCCCCCCACAACAACAGTCTGACTGTCGTCCCCCCACAACAGTCTGACTGTCCCCCCCACAACAACAGTCTGACTGTCCCCCCCCAACAACAGTCTGACTGTCCCCCCCCCAACAACAGTCTGACTGTCCCCGTCCCCCCAACAACAGTCTGACTGTCCCCCCCCACAACAACAGTCTGACTGTCCCCCCCACAACAACAGTCTGACTGTCCCCCCCCACAACAGTCTGACTGTCCCCCCAACAACAACAGTCTGACTGTCCCCCCCACAACAACAGTCTGACTGTCCCCCCCACAACAACAGTCTGACTGTCGTCCCCCCACAACAGTCTGACTGTCGTCCCCCCCACAACAACAGTCTGACTGTCCCCCCCCAACAACAGTCTGACTGTCCCCCCCCAACAACAGTCTGACTGTCCCCGTCCCCCCAACAACAACAGTCTGACTGTCCCCCCCCACAACAACAGTCTGACTGTCCCCCCCACAACAACAGTCTGACTGTCCCCCCCCACAACAACAGTCTGACTGTCCCCCCAACAACAACAGTCTGACTGTCCCCCCCACAACAACAGTCTGACTGTCCCCCCCACAACAACAGTCTGACTGTCCCCCCCCCCCCCCACAACAACAGTCTGACTGTCCCCCCCCCACAACAACAGTCTGACTGTCCCCCCCACAACAACAGTCTGACTGTCCCCCCCCCACAACAGTCTGACTGTCCCCCCAACAACAACAGTCTGACTGTCCCCCCAACAACAACAGTCTGACTGTCCCCCCAACAACAGTCTGACTGTCCCCCCAACAACAACAGTCTGACTGTCCCCCCCACAACAACAGTCTGACTGTCCCCCCCCACAACAACAGTCTGACTGTCCCCCCCACAACAACAGTCTGACTGTCCCCCCCACAACAACAGTCTGACTGTCCCCCCCCCCCACAACAACAGTCTGACTGTCCCCCCCCACAACAAGTCTGACTGTCCCCCCCCCACAACAGTCTGACTGTCCCCGTCCCCCGAACAACAAGTCTGACTGTCCCCCCCACAACAACAGTCTGACTGTCCGTCCCCCCACAACAACAGTCTGACTGTCCCCCCCACAAGTCTGACTGTCCCCCCCACAACAGTCTGACTGTCCCCCCACAACAGTCTGACTGTCCCCCCCCCACAACAAGTCTGACTGTCCCCGTCCCCCCCACAACAACAGTCTGACTGTCCCCCCCCCACAACAGTCTGACTGTCCCCCCCCACAACAGTCTGACTGTCCCCCCCCACAACAACAGTCTGACTGTCCCCCCCCCACAACAGTCTGACTGTCTCCCCCCCCACAGCAACAGTCTGACTGTCCCCCCCCACAACAACAGTCTGACTGTCCCCCCCACAACAACTTCTTCCCAAGGCTTTGTAATAATTTTCGGCTTTTACAGTGTTGTCACTCAGGGTGAGGGCCACCCCCCCCCCCCCCACCCCCCGACACTGCCCACACAAACCCCCGTACAATCCCACCCTCCTCCTTACCATGCACGTGTGACTGCTGAAAGCTTTTCCCAGGAGCAAAGTGGAAATTCCCAGCGACCTGATCAACAGAAGGAAAAAATAGGGATTTGTGATAGAAAGCAATAGATCTAACCAGGCTACAGAACTGTCTCGGACATGGTGGTGAGCAACACGGGGGGGGGGGGGGGGGGGGGGGGATGCACAGGGGACGGTCCTCTCCCTGCCTGTTCACCTTAGACTTCAGAAACAACTCTGACTCCTGCCACCTACAGACGTATCCAGATGACTCTGCAATTGTGGGCTGTATCAGTGAGGGGAGGGAAGCTGAATACAGAGGTGTAGTCAACGACATTGTTGAGTGGTGTGGGCTGAATCACCTGCACCTCAACACCAACAAGATGAAGGAGTTAGTGGTGGACTTTAGCAGGAGAGGAACACCCCTGTCCCCTGTCTACATCAATGGTGTGGATGTGCAGTTTACCGGGGAGTACAAGTACCTTGGGGTTTACCTGGACAGTAAACTGGACGGGTCCAGGAACACTGAGGCGCTGTACCAGAAGGGACAGAGCCGGCTGTACTTTTTGAGAAGGTGAGATGCTGCAGATGTTCTACATATTGGTGGTGGCCAGTGCCATCTTCACTGCCGTGTGCCGGGGTAGCAGGGCGAAGGCCGCCGACGCCAAGAGGATTAACAAACTCATCAGGAAGGCTGGCTCCATCCTGTGGGCGGAGTTGGATTCGTGGGAGGTGGTCTTGGAGGGGAGGATGCTCCTCCAACTGTGGAGCATCCTGGACAATACAGCTCACCCCCTCCATCACACACTGGTCAACCTGAGGAGCACCTTCAGCCACAGACTGGTCCCACCAAGGTGCAGCACAGAACGCCACAGGAGATCCTTCTTCCCTGTGGCTATCAAACTGTACAACTCCTCCCCCACCCCCTTCTGTCGTGGGGTAGACTGACTCCCCCCCCCCCCCCCCTAATCTTTACACATCCCCAATCCTTTCCAGGTCATTTGAAAAGACTGTCGAGGTTCTTGGATGGAGTCGAGGGGGGAGGTAACGGGACAGGTGTTGCATCTCCTGCGGTTGCAGGGGAAAGTGCCCGGGGAGGGGGAGGGGGTGGTTTGGGTGTGAAAGGACAAGTTGACCAGGGAGTCGCGGAGGGAACGGTCTCTGCAGAAAGCGGAATGGGGTGGAGATGGGAAGATGTGGTGAGTAGTGGGATCCTGTTGGAGGTGGTGGAAATGTTGGAGGATAATTTGTTGTATGCGACGGCTGATCGCCGATGTCCTGGTATACAACACCTCAACCTGGGCACAGACAGAGGAATTGGGAGTAGGGGATAGTCTTTACAGGAAGCAAGGTGTCCGGGCATGTGTCTGTGCATGTGCGTGTGTGTGCTTGGTTGTGTGTGTGTCTGTGTGCTGGTGCGTGTGTGCATGTAACTGTGTGAGCGCGTGTGCGCGCTTGTGTGTGTGCCTGTATGTGCGTGTGCGTGCGTGCCTGTATGTGCGTGTGTGTGTGCCTGTATGTGCGTGTGCGTGCCTGTATGTGCGTGTGTGTGTGTGCCTGTATGTGCGTGTGTGTGTGCCTGTATGTGCGTGTGCGTGCCTGTATGTGCGTGTGTGTGTGTGCCTGTATGTGCGTGTGGACCTTGGGATGCAGCACGGAGACAACACATGCACATTTACACACACCTTGTTGACCTCCAGAAATCCATAGACCTGGCAGCCCTCGTTCTTCTGCTCCTGCAGTTTCTGTGTGAAGCCTTCCCTCATGCACTGCTCGATGGTGTCGGCGTTCTTGAACGCCCAACCCTTCCGTCGGTACGCTTCCCGCACGTCAGCGCAGGTGTTGCAGCACCTGCAGCGGCCCAGCAGCCAAGCATCACTCCCCACCCAGGGTCAACCCCTGGGCCACCCCACTACACCCACCCCACTACACCCCTCCCTCTCCACCCCCCCCACCCCTCCCTGCCTCCCACCCGCCCCTACCTCTTCCCCCCCAACTCTCTCCCCCCTCCTTCCCTCTGCCCCCCTCCATCCCTCCCTCTCCCTTCCCGCCACTGTCCCACCCACAACCTCTCCCCGCCCCTCTCCCATCTCCTGGCCCCCTTGCCCCTCCCCCTCCCCATTCTTCATCCCTCTCTCCCTCTCCCCGCCTCCCTCCCTCCCTCTTCCCCGCCCCTCTCCCTCCCTCTCCCCCCACGATGTGCACCCAGTCACACTCACTTCATGTCGTCAGTCTCTGCCCCATAGCAGCTCTCACAGCGGCCCGGGTCCAGCTGCGTGGCATTGAACACCTCGTCCTGTTTCCCCAGTTCTGAAACAGCCCCGATAACCACCATCACAACACGCACCAAAGGAGGCTGTGTGGGCCAGGGGCAGAGAGAGGGTGGGCAACCGAGGGGGCAGGCCGGGGGAGGGGCAGAGTAGGAGGGGGCAGGCCAGGGGAGGGGCAGAGTAGGAGGGGGCAGGCCGGGGGAGGGGCAGAGTAGGAGGGGGCAGGCCGGGGGAGGGGCAGAGTAGGAGGGGGCAGGCCAGGGGAGGGGGCAGAGTAGGAGGGGGCAGGCTGGGGGAGGGGCAGAGTAGGAGGGTCAGACCGGGGGAGGGGCAGGCCGGGGCAGGGGCAGAGAGGGAGTAAAGCTGTACACTGGGAACACACACTGCAGTGTGCTCAGTGTCGGTCACCCGGCTACAGGGTGGCTGTCTTTAAGCTGGAAAGAGTGCAGAGATTTACGAGGCTGTTGCCAGGACCTCAGGGCCTGAGCTACTGGGAAAGGTTCGGCAGACTAGGACTCTATTCCTTGGGGGACAGAAGGATGTGGGGGTGATCTTATAGTGATCACATGAGGGGCATAGATAGGACGAATGCAGAGTCTGGGGAATCAAGAACCAGAGGACAGAAGCTTAAGGTGAGGGGGAAAAGATTCAACAGAAACCCGAGTGGCAACTCATTCACTCAGAGGGTGGTGGGTGTGTGCATCGAGCTGCCAGAGGGGGTAGTTGAGGCAGGTACTATAACAACATTTAAAAAACACTTGGATAGTTACAAGGGTAGGAAAGGTTTGACTTGGATAAATTTTATTAGCCAAATATGTATACATACAAGGAATTTGCCATGGTGATTTGCTCGCAAGTACCAACCTGATCTCCCAGTGGCTCAGCACTTCAACTCCCCCTCCCATTCCCAATCTGACCTTTCTGTCCTGGGCCTCCTCCATGGTCAGAGTGAGTCCCAGCGCAAATTGGAGGAACACCACCTCATATTTTGCTTGGGGATTTACCCCCCAGCGGTATGAACATTGACTTCTCTAACTTCAGATAGTTCCGCCGTCCCTCTCGTTCCCCTCCCCCTTCCCAGTTCTCCCACTGTCTTCCTGTCTCCTACTACATCCTATCTTTGCCCCGCCCCCTCCCGACATCTGTCTGAAGGGTCTCGACCCGAAACGTCACCCATTCCTTCTCTCCTGAGATGCTGCCTGACCCGCTGAATTACTCCTGCATTTTGTGTCTACTTTCAATTTAAACCAGCATCTGCAGTTTTTTTCCTACACGACATACAGTAGACAATTAAAAATAAAACATTATAAGTTAAACACATGAAGAATGAAATAAAATACCAGAGCACAAGGAGGCTACAGACTTTGGTTATTGAGTAGAGCTACTGCTCGTGGAAAAATCTGTTTTTATGTCTGGCTGTGGCTGCTTTCACAGTCCGGAGTCGGCTTCCAGAGGGAAATGCTTCAAAGAGTTTGTGGCCAGGGTGAGAGGGGTCAGAGATGATCTTGCCCGCTCGCTTCCTGGCCCTTGCAGTGTACAGTTCGTCAATGGGGGAAGGTTGCAGCCAACAACCTTCTCGGATGATCGAATGATGCGCTGCAGCCTCCGGATGTCGGTGCTTGGTGGCTGAACCAAACCAGACCATGATGGACAAGGTGAGGACAGACTCTATGATGGCAGTATAAAACTGGACCGTCATTGCCTGTGGCAGATTGTGTTTCTTCAGTTGCCGCAGGAAATACATCCTCTGTTGGGCCTTTTTCTGTGGAGTCGATGGTGGCCCCCCCATTTAAGGTCCCTGGAGATGATGGTTCCAAGGAACTTAAATGACTCCACAGATGTGACTGTGGTGTTGTTGATGGTGTTTGGGGGGCGGGGGTGTGGGGGAGGGGGAGCTCTCCTAAAGTCTACTATCAATTCCACCGTCTAAAGAGCATTTAGCTCCAGGTTGTTGCGATGGCACCAGGACGCCAGCTGTGTCACTTCCTGTCTGTACGCAGATTCCTCCCCATCCTGGATCAGTCCAATCAGGGTTGTGTCATCCGCAAACTTGAGGAGCTTGACAGAGGAGTCTGTGGAGGTGCAGTTGTTGGTGTAGAGAGAGTAAAGGAGAGGGGAGAGTACGCAGCCTTGCGGTGCTCCTATGCTGAGGGTCTGCGGGTCTGAGATGTGCTTTCCCAGCCTCACATGCTGCTTCCTGTCTGTCAGGAAGTTGGTGATCCACTGACAGAGGGGTTCAGGCACAGTCAACTGGGAGAGTTTGTAGTGTAGTAGCTCTGGCACAATGGTTGAATGCAGAGCTAAAACCCACAAACAAAATCCTTGCATAGGTCCCCTGGCGGTCTAGGTGCTGGGGGATGAAGTGCAGCCGACGTTGACTGCGTCATCCACTGATCTATTGGCCCTGTATGCAAACTGCAGGGGGTCCAACAGGCCTGTAGTCATTAAGACCAGTAATCCTTGGCTTTTTGGGTACGGGAACCAGGGTTATGTTTGTCCATCGAACCTGCAGTAGAACTCGTTCAGGTCGTTGGTCAGCTGACGATTGTCCAAGGAGCTTTCCTTTTGTAGCTGGTGATTTCTTACACGCCCTTCCAAACTGAAGAAGAGTCATTAGCTGAGAATTTGCACCTCAACTTCTCAGAGTACCTTTCCTTGGCAGCTGATTCCTCTTCTCAGCTTGTACTTGGCCTGCCTGTAGAGGTCTGCATCCCTGCTCCTGTAAGCCTCATCTTTAGACTGGGGGAGCTGTCTGAGTTCTGTTGTGAACCGAGGCTTGTCGTTGTTGAACCTGATCCGGGTCCTAGTGGGATTTGGGCCAAAAGTGGGGAGGTGAGACTAGTGTAGATGGGCCACACTGGTCGGCATGGGCAAGTTGGACCAAAGGGCATGTTTCTGCACTGGTTGACTCTAACGTGTAGTACAGATATATCAGAGTCCACACATTCCTGTCTCATACCTGATGACCAAATTAACACGTTTAACCCCGTTGGCACTGGGCAGTGCCATTGGTGACCAGCTGGACATTGCCATGATTAACCCCGTGGGCACCGGGCAGTGCCCGCGCTGGCCTTACCGTGCTTCTCCACCTCGGAGGAGATGACGTTGCCCCCCAAGTCCAGCCGCTTCTTGAACAGGTTGTGCTCCACGTCGAGCTGCTGCTCGCCCGCCACGTCCATCGCATCGATGCTCAGGTCTGGGGGTGTACAGGGGGAGTCAGTGGTGTACAGGGAGTCAGTGGTGTACAGGGGGGGTCAGTGGTGTACAGGGAGTCAATAGACAATAGGTGCAGGAGTAGGCCATTCAGCCCTTCGAGCCAGCACCGCCATTCAATGCGATCATGGCTGATCACTCTCAATCAGTACCCTGTTCCTGCCTTCTCCCCATACCCCCTCACTCCGCTATCCTTAAGAGCTCTATCCAGCTCTCTCTTGAAAGCATCCAACGAACTGGCCTCCACTGCCTTCTGAGGCAGAGAATTCCACACCTTCACCACTCTCTGACTGAAAAAGTTCTTCCTCATCTCCATTCTAAATGGCCTACCCCTTATTCTTAAACTGTGGCCCCTTGTTCTGGACTCCCCCAACATTGGGAACATGTTTCCTGCCTCTAATGTGTCCAATCCCCTAATTATCTTATGTGTTTCAATAAGATCCCCCCTCATCCTTCTAAATTCCAGTGTATACAAGCCTAATTGCTCCAGCCTTTCAACATACGACAGTCCCGCCATTCCGGGAATTAACCTAGTGAACCTACGCTGCACGCCCTCAATAGCAAGAATATCCTTCCTCAAATTTGGAGACCAAAACTGCACACAGTACTCCAGGTGCGGTCTCACCAGGGCCCGGTACAACTCTAGAAGGACCTCTTTGCTCCTATACACAACTCCTCTTGTTACGAAGGCCAACATTCCATTGGCTTTCTTCACTGCCTGCTGTACCTGCATGCTTCCTTTCAGTGACTGATGCACTAGGACACCCAGATCTCGTTGAACATCCCCCCTTCTTAACTTGACACCATTCAGATAATAATCTGCCTTTCTATTCTTACTTCCAAAGTGAATAACCTCACACTTATCTACATTAAACTGCATCTGCCATGCATCCGCCCACACACAACCTGTCCAAGTCACCCTGCAGCCTTATTGCATCTTCCTCACAATTCACACTACCCCCCAGCTTAGTATCATCTGCAAATTTGCTAATGGTACTTTTAATCCCTTCATCTAAGTTATTAATGTATATCGTAAATAGCTGGGGTCCCAGCACCGAACCTTGCGGTACCCCACTGGTCACTGCCTGCCATTCCGAGGTGGTGTACAGGGAGTCAGTGGTGTACAGGGGGAGTCGGTGGTATACAGGGAGTCAGTGGTGTACAGGGAGTCAGTGGTGTACAGGGAGTCAGTGGTGTACAGGGGGAGTCAGTGGTGTACAGGGAGTCAGTGGTGTACAGGGGGAGTCAGTGGTGTACAGGGGGAGTCGGTGGTGTACAGGGGGAGTCGGTGGTGTACAGGGAGTCAGTGGTGTACAGGGAGTCAGTGGTGTACAGGGAGTCGGTGGTGTACAGGGGGAGTCGGTGGTGTACAGGGAGTCAGTGGTGTACAGGGAGTCAGTGGTGTACAGGGGGAGTCGGTGGTGTACAGGGAGTCAGTGGTGTACAGGGAGTCAGTGGTGTACAGGGAGTCAGTGGTGAACAGGGAGTCAGTGGTGTACAGGGAGTCAGTGGTGTACAGGGAGTCAGTGGTGTACAGGGAGTCAGTGGTGTACAGGGAGTCAGTGGTGTACAGGGAGTTGGTGGTGTACAGGGGGAGTCGGTGGTGTACAGGACCCTGCAGTGAAACAGGCGCCAGGCCCAGAGTGGGGCATGGGGACACCAGGGTTTCAACAGGGCGACAGAGGGATGTGATTGCAGCGTGGGGTCAGGGTTACTGAAGGCACAGCCAATACGACTGGGGTGATGGGAGGGACACGTGCAGGGTGCTGGGGCCAGGCCAGTCCGGCACGGCCGTCATCTCAGGATCTGACCGGAGATGAAGTAACAATGAAAGCTCATCATAGTGGGAGCCAGCATAGGTCAGAGGAAGGCAGGAGCGGGAGATGCAGCGACAGGGCAGCAGAGGGAGACCGGGGGCACCTGGAGGGGGACAGGTGCAGGTTGGGGATGGGGGAGGGGATAGGGGCTGGGACGGGGGGGATAGAGGACGGGGGATAGGGGATGGAGGGGGGGATGGGGGATGGAGGGGGGGATGGGGGATGGAGGGGGGGATGGGGGATGGGGTGGGGAGATAGGGGATGGAAGCCGGGAGATAGGGGACGGGGCCAGGTGTACGGGGCAGGGGGGATAGTGGATGGGGAGATAGTGGATGGGACGGGGGAATAAGGGAGGGAGCGGGGGGATAGTGGATGGGGGTGGGGGGATAGTGGATGGGGGTGGGGGGATAGTAGATGGGGTGGGGTGATAGGGGAAGGGGGGGAGGGGACAGGGGAGGACGTTGGGAAGTTGCTTTTGTACTCACATGCACAGGGCATGTGTGGAAAGATGGTGTCAATGTTGATTTTCAGTTTGTCCCCTCGTGAGGTATCGACATATAGTTCAGGATGGACCTGGAATGGGAAAAGCAACGGCATTTGTCAAGCAGCACGTTCCCAGCTGGGAAATACCAGAACGTTTGGAAGCAGGAATTTGGTTTCCTATTCATTTTGCTGTGTAATGGGGAAAGACAAAACTTGCAGGCAGCCGGCTCAGAGAGAGCAGCTCAGTCCCAGTGGCTCTGAAATCAGCCATCACGCAGAGAAGAAATCAAACCTGCAGCTTCTGGAAATCTGAAGCATTAAGTGCTGGAAATACTTAGCAGATCAAGCAGCATCCGTTCTGGGACACTGCAAAACAACTTCCCGCAGAATGCCTGAGCATAAACTTTAACTGTTTTTTGTGTGCTATAGATGCTGTCTGAGCCGCTGAATAAACAAGAGACCCAGGACCCACTTTGACAGGGCAGTAGGTAGGACTGGAACCAATGTTTACCGCAGTCACCAGGACAGTGGTGGTGGGAGAACCAGCCTCAGGGGGAGCGAGGAACATGTGCCTCAGCTCTCACCAAAATCACAAGAAATAACCATTGCTGAAAAACACCTTCAAATAACATAAAAGAAATAAGTACATGTGGAGTAATGATGTTGAGCAGCCCATGCAGTCTCCAGCAGGGACACTCACCTCCTTGGTGAGGTAGTACTGAAGCTCAGAGAAAAACAGCAGCATCATGATTAGGCTGCTGATCACCGTCACTGAGGGGAGAGAGAGAGACACAGTGTCAGAGTAGACAGGGACCACCCTCCATCTCCCACCTCATCCCTTCCCTCCTTCCATCCCCACCACCCACCTTCCTCTCATCTCTCCCTCCCGCCAAACTGCCCTACTGTACTCCCACCCATCACAATGCCCCCCCCTCATCTCTCCCTCCCGCCAAACTCCCCTACTGTACTCCCACCCATCACAATGCCCCCCCCTCATCTCTCCCTCCCGCCAAACTCCCCTACTGTACTCCCACCCATCACAATGTCCCCCCCCCCCTCATCCACATCTCTCCCTCCTCCCCTTCCTCTCTTCAAACTCCCCTGCTGTACTCCCTCCCTCGTTATCCACTTGCTCCACCCCCCGTGCCCTCACCCATGGCCCCCCCGCATGTTTTCACGCGGAAGTCCTCCAGGGTTTTGGGATAGGCGTCGAAGCGCCGCAGCCGGTTGAGGACGTCCATCCTGGGGCCGTGGGAAGCGGCACCGGAAGCGCAGCCGGCACTTCCTGGAGCAGCACGCGTGCGCGAGCTGGGCGGCAGTGACGCGAATGTGGGCGGGGCCAGGACGTGATGGATGTGTCGGTACAGGCGTGGCTAGTCGGCGCCGGACCAATGGGCCACGGCGTGATAGACGTGCCGGGGCGCGGCCTGTGTGTGGTGGGCGGGGCTAGAGCGCGATGGACGTGGCCTAAGTGTGGTGGGCGGGATCGCGGCCCGTGTGTGGTGGGCGGGGCCCGAGTGTGATGGACGTATCGGGGGCGCGGCCTGTGTGGTGGGTGGGGCTGAGGGTTGCTGAGCCTCCAGTTTGTGTCCCCACACACACAATACAATATATTTTTATTGTCATTGTACAGGGGTACAATGAGATTGGGAAAGCGCCTCCCATACAATGCAATAATTTAATTAATTTAAACAGCAACAACGAAACAAATTGTAACAGTTTTGAGACAGAATAAAGTGCAAGTAGATCTGTGCCGGATCACTGTGCGACAGGAGGTGCGGGCGTAGAAGGCCTTGTATCGTCTGCCCGATGGAAGGAGTTTGAACAGACTGTTGCAGGGGTGTGAGGAGTCTTTGTGGATGCTGGTGGCTTTTCTGAGGCATCGTGTGTTGTAGATGCAACCAAGGCTGGTAGCTGTGTTCCGATGGTCCTGAGCTCTATGGACTACCCGCTGAAGAGCTTTCCTTTCTGCCTCCGTGCAGCATCAGTCAATGAAAGGAAGCATGCAGGTACAGCAGGCAGTGAAGAAAGCCAATGGAATGTTGGCCTTCATAACAAGAGGAGTTGAGTATAGGAGCAAAGAGGTCCTTGTACAGTTGTACCGTGCCCTGGTGAGACCGCACCTGGAGTACTGTGTGCAATTTTGGTCTCCAAATTTGAGGAAGGATATTCTTGCTATGGAGGGCGTGCAGCGTAGGTTCACTAGGTTAATTCCCGGAATGGCGGGACTGTCGTATGTTGAAAGGCTGGAGCGATTGGGCTTGTATACACTGGAATTTAGAAGGATGAGGGGGGATCTTATTGAAACATATAAGATAATTAGGGGATTGGACACATTAGAGGCAGGAAACATGTTCCCAATGTTGGGGGAGTCCAGAACAAGGGGCCACAGTTTAAGAATAAGGGGTAGGCCATTTAGAATGGAGATGAGGAAGAACTTTTTCAGTCAGAGAGTGGTGAAGGTGTGGAATTCTCTGCCTCAGAAGGCAGTGGAGGCCAGTTCGTTGGATGCTTTCAAGAGAGAGCTGGATAGAGCTCTTAAGGATAGCGGAGTGAGGGGGTATGGGGAGAAGGCAGGAACGGGGTACTGATTGAGAGTGATCAGCCATGATCGCATTGAATGGCGGTGCTGGCTCGAAGGGCTGAATGGCCTACTCCTGCACCTATTGTCTATTGTTATCAGAGCACCAGTCCGCCAGGTTCTGCATCTCCGCTCTGTATTTTGTTTCATCACCGTTGTGTCGTCTGCAAACTTGACAATGGTGTTGGTGTCGAATGCAGGAACACAGTCATGTGTGAAGAGGGAGTAGAGCATGGGGCTCAGAACACAGCCCTGTGGTGTGCCGGTACTCAGGGTGATAGTGGAGGACAGGTGCGGGCCCATTCTCACTGCCTGCGGTTGCTCCAGCAGGAAGTCCAGGATCCAGTCGCATAATGACGAGCTGAGGCCTAGCTGGTGGAGTTTGGTGAGCTTGGTGGGGATGACCGTGTTGAACGCAGAGCTATAGTGAATGAATAGCATCCTCACGCCTTTCAAAGCACTTCATGACTATAGGAGTTAGGGCAACCGGACGGTAGTCGTTCAGGTTGGTGATCTTTGCCCGACCAGCTGGGTGTTTGCACCATCCCCGGCCATCCCAGCACATCATCAGTCTGAAGAAGGGTCTCGACCCGAAACGTCACCCATTCCTTCTCTCCAGAGATGCTGCCTGACCCGCTGAGTTACTCCAGCATTTTGTGTCTACCTTCCATTTAAACCAGTATCTGTGATTTTTGTTTCCTACACACTTTTCCAGAAGCACACAGGCTTGATCCTCGCCCCCGACACCCTCTTAGCCCCCACCCACCCCCAGTGTGGTTGGGAGCAGCCCCGGATGTTAGAGGCAGGATACAGTTCCCATGGAGGGGAACGTGCTGTCCTTGCTCCCCTCGCTATGATATTTAGTGGTTTGACACAGATTACACAGCCCTACATTTAACCTGCACTGATCCAGCATTTAAACTGGTAGCTTAATCAAGCCTTATCCCACTTGGTCAATGGGCCAAGGATGTTGGTTAACACCAAAGATTGACTCAAAGTGCTGGAGTAACTCAGCAGGTCAGGCAGCATCTCTGGAGATAAAAGATTGGTGGCGTAGACCCTTCTAACATTCACCCATCCTTTTTCTCCAGAGATGCTGCCTGACCCACTGAGTTATTCCAGCACTTTGTGGCTGTCTTTGTTCAGGGTGAACAATAAAACTGCAGCTGTGGATCACAGACGCCTGCCACAGAAAGCAGCAGGTTTTGGTCACGGGCTGTGTAACTGTGTAACTGTCTGCATTACACTTGGGGCCAGGGTGCAAAGGGAGGCAGTGACTAACACAGAATAGGTCTACAGCATAGTATTTATTAAACACGTTGTCAGGCTATTAAATATTTACACAATGCTGTGCACAGTAATGATTTAATAAAGGGAATCGTTCGACTCGCAGTTGGACCAGACTCACACACACCAACAATGCACGCTGAAGGTGAACTTTAATGGTAGACTTCATGGGGATTCCCACTGCTCCCTGCAGCTCTCTCTACTGAGACCAGTTGAGAACCCCTCCTGCTGTTCTCAGTAACATACAGACTCAGCAATCTCCTGGCCCCATCACCAGAGGTACCCACCCACAGTGCCCAGGTTTATTAAGTGGAGGCACAGAATTTCTATCATTGTTTGAAACCAAATTCCACTGATCCCCAAAGCAGGAGGTCGGCACCAGAACACACAGGCAAGGACAACATTCATCATCACTGAGGCTGCTGCTGTTCCACATTTATTTCAAAACCCCCTTTTAAAAAGTAATGAAGACAGGCCAGGATCATGCAAGAATAAGACTGGCTTGTGGATCGCCCACTTAGTCACGAGTCGGACAATGCAAACTGCGAAAGGAGCCATGCTTTAAATCATGGCCCAGTCAGCTGCCCAATTGTTTAAAACCGTTCACATTATTTGATTCTCCCTCCCTGCCTCCCCCCCCCCCCCCGACCAGAAACAGCCCAGCCCACTGAGGATGTAATGATCAGGTGCCACTGGAGTCGAGGTATCCCTGGTGCCAGGAGTTATTGAGGTGGTCTGTAGGCGATCTTCCTGCTCTTTAACACCGACCATCGATGCCTCTTCATGTAGTAGAGTGGTGGGAAAAGCAAGGCTGCAAACAACAGGACCTGGAAGAGAAGCTGGGAATCAGGCAGTGCACCAGTGGACGGGTGCCTGAGCCCCCAGCCCAGCGAGCCCTCCCTCAGCCACTCCACTGCACCCCTCCCCCCATTTTATACTTACATTAAAAACACAGCGCTAGGTAGACAGAGGGAACGATGTCTCAAGGGACCCTTTAGGATCCCTTTAACCAGAGGATATAGGTAAGGTAGTAACTGACTCTTTCACATCAGCATTCAGTGAGGAAGGCAGAGAGGATAGTGAGATCGGGGAAAGAGTGGGATAAAATTCTGGAGATATTGCGATTAAGGAGGTGGTGTTGGGTCTCCTGAAGAACATTCCAGTGGACAGGTGGACACAAAATGCTGGAGTAACTCAGCGGGACAGGCAGCACCTCTGGAGAGAAGGAATGGGTGACGTTTCGAGTCGAGACCCTACTTCAGATGTCATCCATTCCTTCTCTCCAGAGATGCTGCCTGACCCGCTGAGTTACTCCAGCATTTTGTGTCTACCTTTGATTTAAACCAGCATCTGCAGTTTTTTTTCCTAAACATTTCAGTGGAGGTCCCCCAAGCCTGATGAGATCTATCCCAGGTTATTGAGTGAGGATACCACGGAGCCTAGACAGAGATCTTTGCATCATCTCTGGCCACACGGCAGGTCTTGGACGATCAGGGAACGGTGGGTACCCTGCCCCCAGCTCCGTGCCCCTGGCACAGGATGTACCCGGCCAAGGTGACTGACAGTCTGTCAACAAGGCTTCCACAGACATCCCTGGCTCATGGATGGCATGGACGAGGTGGGCTGAAGTGCCTATTTCTGCGCTGTACCTCACATATAACCATATAACCATATAACAACTACAGCACGGAAACAGGCCCGTTCGGCCCTACCAGTCCACGCCGACCACTCTCTCTGACCTAGTCTCATCTACCTGCTCTCAGACCATAACCCTCCAATCCCCTCTCATCCATATACCTATCCAATTTACTCTTAAATAATAAAATCGAGCCTGCCTCCACCACTTCCACCGGATGCCCATTCCATACAGTCACCACCCTCTGAGTAAAGAAATTACCCCTCATGTTACCCCTAAACTTTTGTCCCTCAATTCTAAAGTTATGTCCCCTTGTTGGAATCTTCCCCACTCTCAAGGGGAAAAGCCTACCCACGTCAACTCTGTCCGTCCCTCTTAAAATTTTTAAAACCTCTATCAAGTCCCCCCTCAACCTTCTACGCTCCACAGAATAAAGACCCAACCTGTTCAACCTCTCTCTGTAGTTTAAGTGCTGAAACCCAGGCAACATTCTAGTAAATCTCCTCTGTACCCTCTCCATTTTGTCGACATCCTTCCTATAATTTGGCGACCAGAACTGCACACCATACTCCAGATTCGGCCTCACCAATGCCCTGTACAATTTTAACATTACATCCCAACTTCTATATTCGATGCTCTGATTTATAAAGGCAAGCATACCAAACGCCTTCTTCACCACCCTATCCACATGAGATTCCACCTTCAGGGAACAATGCACAGTTATTCCCAGATCCCTCTGTTCCACTGCATTCCTCAATTCCCTACCATTTACCCTGTACGTCCTATTTTGATTTATCCTACCAAAATGCAGCACCTCACACTTATCAGCATTAAACTCCATCTGCCATCTTTCAGCCCACCCTTCCAAAAGGCCCAAGTCTCTCCGTAGACTTTGAAACTCTACTTCATTATTAACTACACCACCTATCTTAGTATCATCTGCATATTTACTAATCCAATTTGCCACACCATCATCCAGATCATTAATGTAAATGACAAACAACAGTGGACCCAACACAGATCCTTGGGGTACTCCACTAGACACTGGCCTCCAACCTGACATACAGTTGTCAACCATTACCCTCTGGTATCTCCCATTCAGCCATTGTTGAATCCATCTTGCAACCTCACTATTAATACCCAACGATTTAACCTTCTTAATCAACCTACCATGTGGAACCTTGTCAAATGCCTTACTGAAGTCCATATTGACAACATCCACAGCCTTGCCCGTATCAATTTCCCTGGTAACCTCTTCAAAAAATTCAAGAAGATTAGTCAAACATGACCTTCCAGGCACAAATCCATGTTGACTGTTTCTAATCAGGCCTTGTTTATCCATATAATTATATATATTGTCCCTAAGTATCTTTTCCATTAATTTTCCCACCACAGACGTCAAACTAACAGGTCTATAATTGCTAGGTTTACTTTTAGAACCTTTTTTAAAGAAAGGCACAACATGCGCAATGCGCCAATCTTCCGGCACCATCCCCGTTTCTAATGACGTTTGAAATATTTCCGTCATAGCCCCTACTATTTCTGCACTAACTTCCCTCAATGTCCTAGGGAATATCCTATCAGGACCTGGAGACTTATCCACTTTTATATTTTTCAAAAGTGTCCGTACCTCCTCTTCTTTAATCCTCATAATTTCCATCATTACTCTACTTGTTTCGCTTACCTCACATAATTCAATATCCTTCTCCTCGGTGAATACCGAAGAAAAGAAATTGTTTAATATCTCCCCCATTTCTTCCGGCTCAGCACATAGCTGTCCACTCTGACTCTCTAATGGACCAATTTTATCCCTCGCTATCCTTTTGCTATTGACATATCTGTAGAACCCCTTGGGGTTTACTTTTACATTACTTGCCAAAGCAACCTCATATCTTTTTTTCGCTTTTCTAATTTCCTTCTTAAGATTCCTTTTACATTCTTTGTATTCCTCAAGAACCTCATTTACTCCCTGCCGCTTATATTTATTGTATATCTCCCTCTTTTTCCGAACCGTGTCCAATTTCCCTGGAAAACCACGGCTCTTTCAAATTATTATTCTTTCCTTTCCACCGAACAGGGACATAAAGACTCTGTACTCTCAAAATGTCACCTTTAAATATCCTCCATTTCTCTATTATATCCTTTTCATAAAACAAAATGTCCCATTTCACTCCTTTTAAATCCTTTCTCATCTCCTCAAAATTAGCCTTTCTCCAATCCAAAATCTCAACCCTTGGTCCAGATTTGACCTTCTCCATAATTATATTGAAACTAATGGCATTGTGATCACTAGACCCAAAGTGCTCCTCAACACATACCTCCGTCACCTGACCCGTCTCATTTCCCAACAGGAGGTCCAACACTGCCCCTTCTCTGGTAGGTACCTCTACGTATTGCTGCAAAAAACTATCCTGCACACATTTTACAAACTCCAAACCATCCAGCCCTTTAACAGAATGTGATTCCCAGTCTATGTCACATGGACAGCTGTGCTCAACCCTAACCCCACCTTGCCTCAACCTCTCCCCGACCCTACGCTGACCTTCAGCCCCTCGCCCCCTGACCCCATGCTGACCTTCAGACCCCGACCCCTCGCCTCCAACCCCAGGTGGCCCCGTGCTGACTCTCAGCCCTTGACCCCTCGCCGGCCTTCGCCCCCTAACCCCATGCAGGACCTTCTGCCCTGATCCCTCGCCCCTTGACCTTCAGCCCCCAACTCCAGGCTACCCTAACCCCGAGTTGACCTTCACCCCCCCGACCCAGAGCTGACCTTCAGCCCCATGCGCTTGCGCTGGTCGTGTTCTGGCTCCGAGCTCCAGCGCAGGAAGGTGCAGACGTCCTTGGCGATCTGGCTCATCGAGGCCGGGGTCCCTGGGGAACGGACAACAGTAACAGCGTCAGGCTGCCAGAGCTCGGGGCACCCACACGTACCGAGATCAGGCGGCTGCCCCCTGACTCTCAGCACCCGCTCCACCCACCCTGCCCCACTCCCACTGTGCCCACCATCCGCAGCCCGACTCTGCAGTGACGTGGCCAGATCCCATGGCCAGGCCCGGCCTGCTCCTCCTGCACGCTGCAGACTGGCCTCTCACCCCTGCAGGCACGTGACCCCATATCTCCAAGGCTGGCCCCTACCCCGGCCCCTGCCTCCCAGCACAGCTCAGTGCCGCTGAGTTACCACCAGCAGCCTTTCAGCCCGTCGGGTTTTCCTACCCTAACCAGATCAGACATCTGATGTGACCCTGACTATCACCATGTCCACAGACATCCTTTCACAGGTGTGGGTCATGCTGTGGTGATGGGGCCTCAGCCCCTTCCCCTGGCATGGCTGGGCTCAGTCCTGGGCACCACTCCCCACCAATTGTTAAACTTTCTCCCAATTTATCAACTCTTCAAAAGTGCACGAGAATCCAGTGACATGAGCCACCCCACCCCACCCAGCAGCAGCCCACCCCACACCACCCCACCCCATCCCGGCCCACCCCACACCGTCCCACAGCGCCCCTCCCGCCCTCAGACACACAAGCTCTTACCGTCATCAAACTCAACGGCCTCATCGTAGATGGGAGGGGCCATTCCGATGGCCTCCCCGGGGAAGTAGGGGTTGTAGTACAGACCCTCGAGGAGAGTGACGCCCGCCGGGGCATCGCAGTAACCAGTGAGCAATGTGAAGATGTAATCCTCCCCGCCATGTCTGCTCAAACACATGAACACTGTCAGTGTGCACCACATGCTCAAGGCCACAGCAATCCCAAACTAGTCCCACTGGCCTACTCTCTCCCCACAACCCTGATCAACCCCACACCCTGTATCAACCCCACTCCCCGCTCCCTCCCCACACCCTGTATCAACCCCACTCCCTCCCCACATCCTGTATCAACCCCACTGCCCCGCTCCCTCCCCCTGGCCCTGGGGGTGGAGGGACTGCGCGGCAGTGGGGATGGGGCCCGCCCGGTGTGGCACAGTACCTGGCATTGGCGATGTAGCTGAGGTCTGGCGGCAGAGACCCATTGTTCACCGCCCTGGCTGCCTCTGGGTTGGGGTAGGGCCGGGGGAAGTAGTCGGAGAGCTTGCCTGGGCGAGTGAACATCTCTCCGCTGTCGTCTGGTCCATCCAACACTTCAACCTAGGAACGGAGACACGGGACGGTCCATCAGGCAGTGACCCTGTGTGACACAGCCACCCATCACCGACACGCACGGGTTTAACTGGCTACACATCACACCACCGGCTCAGACCACTCGTCCCCTCAAGACCATTGGGCATAGCAGTAGAACAAGGCCATTCGGCCCATCAAATCTGCTCCGCCATTCAATCACGGCTGATTTATTTTTCCCTCTCAACCCCATCCTCCTGCTTTTTCCCATAACCCTTGACACCTTATAAATCAAGAACCTATCAATCTCCACTTTAAAAATACCCAATGACTTGGCCTCAACCACCGCCTATGGCAACAAACTCTATCCTCTGGCTAAAGAAATACCTGAAGAAGGGTCGCGACCTGAAATGTCACCCACTCCTTCTCTCCAGAGAAGCTGCCTGATCCGCTGAGTTACTCCAACATTTTGTGTCCACCTCCTCATCTACTTTCTAAAGATACATCCTTTTAACTGAGGCTGTGCCCTCTAGTCCTAGACTCTTCCACTTGTTGAAACATCCTCTCCACACGCAATCTGTCCAGGCCTTTCATTATTCCGTACGTTTCGATGAGATCCCCACAGAGTACCCACCCTACGCAACCACCCCGGCCCCAAACCCCCTCTTCCCCGCAAAAACTCAGACGTGGCCAGTCCCGGTGAACACGGTCACTCCGACGTGGCCAGTCCCGGTGAACACGGTCACTCAGACATGGACGGTCCCGGTGAACACGGTCACTCAGGCGTGGCCAGTCCCGGTGAACATGGTCATTCAGACATGGACGGTCCCGGTGAACACGGTCACTCAGGCGTGGCCAGTCCCGGCGAACATGGTCATTCAGACATGGACGGTCCCGGTGAACACGGTCACTCAGGCGTGGCCAGTCCCGGTGAACACGGTCATTCAGACATGGACGGTCCCGGTGAACACGGTCACTCAGGCGTGGCCAGTCCCGGCGAACATGGTCATTCAGACATGGACGGTCCCGGTGAACACGGTCACTCAGGCGTGGCCAGTCCCGGTGAACACGGTCACTCAGGCGTGGCCAGTCCCGGTGACTCTGCTGCCTCGGAGCGACGGTCCGGCCCAAGCCTGCTTTGCGGACCTGCAGCCACATCAGGAGTGGAGGGAAGATGTAACCGTGGTGTCTCACCTCCTCCGCCAGTGCCTTGGCCTCCTCCTCTGTGTGGGTCACTCCAATCAGGTTCCGGAAGGCCAGGTACTCCATGTTGTGGCAGGCTGCACACACCTGCTTGTACACCTGATAGCCACGGCGAACACTGTCGGCAAAGGGAACCGCTTCACATCACAGCACCCCACTCTGCCCCCCCAGCAACACCCCCACCAGGGGCAAACCAACCCCCCCACCAGGGGCAAACCCACCCCCACACCAGGGGCAAACCAACCCCCACACCAGGGGCAAACCAACCCCCACACCAGGGGCAAACCCACCCCCACACCAGGGGCAAACCAACCCCCCCACCAGGGGCAAACCAACCCCCACACCAGGGGCAAACCAACCCCCACACCAGGGGCAAACCCACCCCCCCACCAGGGGCAAACCCACCCCCACACCAGGGACAAACCCACCCCCCCACCAGGGGCAAACCAACCCCCCCACCAGGGGCAAACCAACCCCCACACCAGGGGCAAACCCACCCCCCCACCAGGGGCAAACCCACCCCCCCACCAGGGGCAAACCAACCCCCCCACCAGGGGCAAACCAACCCCCCCACCAGGGGCAAACCGACCCCCCCACCAGGGGCAAACCAACCCCCCCACCAGGGGCAAACCAACCCCCCCACCAGGGGCAAACCCACCCCCACACCAGGGGCAAACCAACCCCCCCCACCAGGGGCAAACCAACCCCCCCCACCAGGGGCAAACCAACCCCCCCACCAGGGGCAAACCCACCCCCCCAGCAACAGCAAACCCACCCCCACACCAGGGGCAAACCCACCCCCCCAGCAACGGTAAACCCACCCCCACACCACGGGCAAACCCACCCCCCCCCCACCAGGGGCAAACCCACACCCCCACCAGGGGCAAACCCACACCCCCACCAGGGGCAAACCCACACCCCCACCCCAGGGGCAACCCCACCCCCACACCACGGGCAAACCACCCCACCCCCACACCACGGGCAAACCACCCCCCCCCACCAGGGGCAAACCCACCCCCACCCCAGGGGCAACCCCACCCCCCAGCAACGGCAAACCCACCCCCACCCACACGTGAAGCCTGCCTGCTCTCCCCAGCTGATCCCCGCAGCCTTCATCAACCTCTCTGCTCCAAACTGCACACGTCCACAGATTACACACTTGCTGTACGTGATGATCCTCATCTGATCTGTGTCAGCAAGTGCCGGCACACTTCACCTCCTGAAGCTGCTCCTGTCCTGATCATGCATTGTCCAGGAGTGACGGGGTAATGTACTCACCCTCTCCAGTTCCACACACCAGGTCCCATCAGCCCAGGAACACGGGCCTCAGCAATGTGGAGTGTGGACTCGTCAGCCGCTCTTTCTCTCCCCCCCCCCCCCACACCGTTCAGCCCCTGGACAGATCAGCCCCCTCCCTCTGGTCATCCTCCTCACCTGGCATGGTCGATAGCCGACAGGAAGCCGCTGTGACTCCAGGGGTAGCTTGGCGGATGCAGCTCCAGGTCTGCGTACACAGAGCGGTGCAGGGCAAGGGCCAGTGTGCCACCCCCGGCCGCCAGCATCCCCAGCGTGGACAGCGCCATCTTCTTGCCACGAGACAAGTTGGCAAAGGACATCCTGGCCTGCAAGACAAGGCACGGTGGGCATAGAGTGGAGCAACCACACACACAATCCCCACTGCGGGCGGCCTGACTATCGTGCAGCGTGCAGCCCCTGACAAACGCTCCCGGCTATGGAACGTTACCTCGGCTACATGGCCCACAGAAGCTGCCTGACCTTCTGAGTGCTTCCTGCCTAGTTTTCACTTCAGATTTTCCAGCATTCACGTTTCCTGCATTTTAATTCCCATCCTGTCCTACTTGCTGGAAGTCAGTAGGTCAGGCAGCAGCATCTGTGGAGGGGATGGACAGATCTTGCACGTTGAGCCCCTGTAGTTTGAAGAAGGATCACAACCTAAAGCATCACCTGCCCATTCCCTCCACAGACACTGCCTGACCTGCTGAGTTCCTGCCACAATTTGTGTTTTGCTCAACATCCCAGTGTCCACAGCTGCTTTTGTCTGTTACTGGACCAGTCGCAGCCACTGCTCCACTCACTCTCCCTGTGGACAGTCAATGAGGGCTTGCTCAGTCTGCAGCTTCTGAGCAACACCCCTCAGGCAGTATAAGAAGTGTAAGAAAATAACTGCAGATGCTGGAACAAATCAAAGGTATTTATTTCACAAAATGCTGGAGTAACTCAGCAGGTCAGGCAGCATCTGGCCTGTTTGGGTGACAGAAGGAATGGGTGACGTTTCAGGTCGAGACCCTTCTTCAGACTGATGTCAGGGGGGCGGGACAAAGAAAGGATATAGGTGGAGACAGGAAGATAGAGGGAGAACTGCGAAGGGGGAGGGGAAGAGAGGGACAGAGGAACTATCTAAAGTTGGAGAAGTCAATGTTCATACCACTGGGCTGTCGGCTGCCCAAGCGAAATATGAGGTGCTGTTCCTTCAATTTCCGGTGGGCCTCACTATGGCACTGGAGGGGGTCCATGACAGAAAGGTCAGACTGGGAGTGAGAGTTGAAGTGCTCAGCCACCGGGCGATCAGGTTGGTTAAGGCGGACTGAGCGAAGGTGTTGAGCGAAACGATCACCGAGCCTGCGTTTGGTTTCGCCGATGTAAATAAGTTAACATCTGGAACATCGGATATAATAGATGAGGTTGGAGGAGGTGCAGGTGAACCTCTGTCTCACCTGGAAAAACTGTTTGGGTCCTTGGATGGAGTTGAGGGGGGAGGTAAAGGGACAGGTGTTGCATCTCCTGCGGTTGCAGGGGAAAGTGCCCGGGATGGGGTGGTCTGGGTAGGAAGGGACGAGTGGACCAGGGAGTTACGGAGGGAACGGTCTCTGCGGAACGCAGAAAGGGGAGGGGATGGGAAGATGTGGCTAGTGGTGGGGTCCCGTTGTAGGTGACGGAAATGTTGGTGGATGATTTGTTGGATACGCTAGCTGATGGGGTGGAAGGTGAGAACGAGGGGGATTCTGTCCTTGTTACGCTTGGGGGGAAGGAGGAGCAAGAGCGGAGCTGAGGATTGTAGAAGAGGCCCTAGTGAGAGCCTCATCTATAATGGAAGAGGGGAAGCCCCGTTTCCTGAAGAATGAGGACATCTCTGATGCCCTCGTGTGAAACACCTCATCCCGGGCGCAGATGCGGCGTAGATGGAGGAATTGGGAGTAGGGGATAGACTCTTTGCAGAAGACAGGGTAGGAAGAAGTGTAGTCCAGATAGCTGTGCGAGTCAGTGGGTTTGTAGTAGATGTCAGTCACTAGTCTGTCTCCTGTGATGGAGAGGTCCAGAAACGGGAGGGAGATGTTGGAAATAGCCCAAGTATATTTAAGAGCAGGATGGAAATTGGAAGTGGGGGAAAACTGCACGGACTTACTGTCTGCAAGGAAACAAAGGAGATTTTATTGCCATTTAAACTACTGTAAATTGTTTATAAAACCCATTGTAAAAAAAGGTCGAGAAATAGAAAACTCAGAAATACCAATGTTCACACAACAAATGATGGTGAAATGTGGGAAGAGACAGGAGCAGAGGCCTGGGCTTCTACTTCTGTACTGTTTTCCTGTTCTATCCTCAATTTGATTGCTTTAACGTCCTGAGTTCTACCAAGCTGTGCTCCAAATAAACTCTCCTGTCCTCACAGCAATCCCAAAGCTTACCACTCTGTGTTTCCTCAGGTCTCCCCCAATTCATGAACTGTGCCCTGCCCTCGACTCCTCGGTCACGGGAGGCCTCCCCTTGCACCCACCGTCACGCTGCTGGACTGCCTGCTCCACTGCTGCTCTGCAGGGCATGCAGCCCTCTCTACTCATGCTCAAGCAGCATGGGACTGCGTCCACCATGTCCTCAACATCATGGATGTACGATGACTGCAGCTGCTGCACGACTCCTACTCTCAGCTCAAGCTGCTGCAGGAGATGCATCGCAATCAGCCAAGCTGCCCTCAGTGCAGCACCCCAGTGGTGAACCGTACAGCACCTTAAATCTGTTCTGCCATCCAATGAGATCACAGCAAACCTGTTTCTGGTCCACTTTCCTGCCCGTTCCCATGTTCACAGATTCCTCATCAGCCCAAGGCATTTCAAAACTCAGCATCACAACCTTGACTCAAAGACAGAAATTCCCAACCTTGTCTTCCATAGCCGCCCCGCTCCCAGGCTCATATGCCAGTGGACCCAGCCCTTGGCATCTACTCTGTAAATCACACTTAGCACCTTGTACATCTCCCGTGAGCACAGACTTATTCACTCTCTCCATGGGACAACAGCTTCATCCCAAGACTCAATCTCCATGAACTGATTTGAAGACAAATACCTCCTCAGGAACACATACTGAATCCACACAGCACATCAAATGTAATCTCATGAAACCCTGTACAATTCAAGCAGGCTTCTTTAGCCTTTAGATAAGACACAAAATGCTGAAGTAATTCAGTGGTACAGGGAGCATCTCTGGAGAGAAAGAATAGGTGATGTTTTGGGTCGAGTTCCTTCTTCTTCAGCGTATTGTGTCAATCATCGGTGTAAACCAGCATCTACAGTTCCTTCCTACACATCTTTACCCTTTGCTCCATTCACCTTCCAATAAAGGCCACTGTTGTCTGATTCTCCTCTGCAAGGATGGGACACTCTCGTCATGTTCACCTGCTCATGTTTTTTTCACATTGTATTGTAACTCAAACTTCTTGCCCACTCGTTTCAGATGTTTGAACCCCTCCGAAGATTCTTTCGACCCTTCACATAACTGAATACCCAGCAGAGATGTGCTATCAGCACGTCTGGTTATGCAAACCTAAACCCGTCCATGAATATAAACTGTGGACTTCTCCTTGCAGCACGCCAAGTCGGACCTTTCCCTCGATAGCTTTACATCCATTGACATTATTCTGTGGTGGACACTGGGAGAATGGTTTTTTCTTTTATTTATTCATTCACAGGACACGGAGTCTACGGGTAATGCCGGTACTGTCTGTCCCCTGACTGCCCTTATGCTGTGTAGCTAGTGCAGCTAGTGCAGACTGGATCAGGTTTGGGCCAGGCGGCCTTCCTCCGGACCCTGGTTGACACCGCCTGCTCTCGGGGTCGCCGTTCCCGAGCCCGACTTTGTTCCCCTTTGTTATCCCGTGCACACGGCGGCAATCCCCGGTCAGTGTCCCGGTGACCAGCGCCGGGTGCCGGGGGCGAGGGCTGGGGACGTAGCCGGTGTATCTGTACCGAACTACCGGCCGCGGTGTACCGGAGCGGCCCGCGGAGGCAGGAGAGCCAGGCCCGGGGCCGTCCCGCTCCGCACAGGCCCGGGGCCGTCCCGCTCCGCACAGGCCCGGGGCCGTCCACCGGCGAGCCCGGCTCCGCCGCCGCTGAAGGAGAAGGGCGGGTGACCTTGAGACAAGCGGCAGCTTTCATCGTGAACGGACCACGTTTGTGCAGCGCGGCCCTGTGGTTCCCCGCAGAGCCCGGGCCGCAGACCGGCGCCCGCCTCACCTTACAGCAGTGGAAGGCTGTCTGCCGGCTGTGGAGGAGAGCACGCCCGCTCCCCGCCGCCGCTCTCAGCGCCGCCATCTTGGCCGCACTCCCAGCATCCACCGCGCCACACGGTCCTTACGGCCGACATCTTGACCTCACTACCAGCGCGCACCGCGACACACTAACCTCACTCCCAGCGCGCACCACGCCACACTACCCTCACTCCCAGCGCGCACCGCGCCACACTACCCTCACTCCCAGGGCCCTCACTCCCAGCATGCACTGCACCACGCTGCCCTTACTCCCAGGGCGCATCGCGCCACACTGCCCCTCAGCACCGCCATCTTGGCCTCACTCCCAGTACGCACCGCGCCACGCTGCCCTTACTCCCAGCACGCACCGCGCCACGCTGCCCTCACTCCCAGTATGCACTGCACCACGCTGCCCTCACTCCCAGCGCGCATCGCGCCACGCTGCCCCTCAGCACCGCCATCTGGGCCTCACTCCCAGCATGCACTGCACCACACTGCCCTCACTCCCAGCATGCACCGCGCCACGCTGCCCTCACTCCCAGCACGCACTGCACGCTGTCTTGCCGTCAAGACATCTGCCCCACTCTCATTCCTTGAAATAAAATACTTATTTGCCAATATAGTGAACTGAAATGGTCACAGAATGCAGAATAAAGCAAAAATAATTGTAAACAAATTTAAAAAATATATATTTTAATATATTTAAGATATAATATTTTAATATTATTATAGTGCACTTGACACTTTCAATGCCTTAAAAGACCAAAATTGCACACAATACTCCAGGTGGGGTCTCACCAGTGCCCCATACAACTGCAGTAGGACCACCTTGCTCCTAAACTCAAATCTTCTCGCAATGAAGGCTAACTTGCCATTTGCTTTCTTCACTGCCTGCTGTACCTGCTTGCTTACTTTCAGTGACTGATGTACAAGCACACCCAGGTCTTGTTGCACCTCCTCTTCTCCTAATCTGACACCATTCAGATAATAATCTGCCTTCCTGTTCTTGCCACCAAAGAGGATAACCTCACATTTATCCACATTAAACTGCATCTGCCATGCTTCTGCCCACTCACACAACCTGTCCAAGTCACCCTGCAGTCTCATAGCATCCTCCTCGCAGCTCACACTGCCACCCAGCTTTGTGTCATCCGCAAACTTGGAGATGCCACATTTAGTGGCACTCCTCGTGGAATCCTCGTCTAAATCGTTAATATATATTGTAAATAACTGGGGTCCTCGCACAGAGCCTTGCAGTACCCCACTAGTCACTGCCTGCCATTCTGAAAAGGACCCGTTAATTCCTACTCTTTGCTTCCTGTCTGCCAACAAACCTGTCTGTCTGCCTCAACTCCATCCAAGGACCCAAACAGTCTTTCCAGGTGAGACAGAGGTTCACCTGCACCTCCTCCAACCTCATCTATTGCATCCGCTGCTCCAGATGTCAACTTATTTACATCGGTGAAACCAAGCGCAGGCTCGGCGATCGCTTCGCTGGACACCTGCGCTCGGTCCGCATTAACCAAACTGATCTCCCGGTGGCCGAGCACTTCAACTCCCCCTCCCATTCCCAGTCTGACCTTTCTGTCATGGGCCTCCTCCAGTGCCATAGTGAGGCCCACCGGAAATTGGAGGAACAGCACATCATATTTCACCTGGGCAGTTTGCGACCAGCGGTATGAACATTGACTTCTCCAACTTTAGATAGTTCCTCTGTCCCTCTCTTCCCCTCCCCCTTCCCAGATCTCCCTCTATCTTCCTGTCTCCACCTACATCCTTCCTTTGTCCCACCCCCGACATCAGTCTGAAGAAGGGTCTCGACCCGAAACGTCACCCATTCCTTCTCTCCCGAGATGCTGCCTGACCTGCTGAGTTACTCCAGCATTTTGTGAATAAATCGATTTGTACCAGCATCTGCAGTTATTTTCTTATACGAATGGTGATATCCTGTGTAAGGATAAGTAAGTCAATGTTTGTGAATAAATACCTTCAATTTGTACCAGCTTCTGCAGTTATTGTCTTATACTATATATTATATATAATTCTCTATCCATGTCAATACCCTACCCCCAATACTATGTGCTCTAATTTTGCCCACTAATCTCTTGTGTGGGACCTTGTCAAAGGCATTTTGAAAGTCCAGACATCCACTGGCTCTGCCTTATCCATTGGTGGCAGCGCACGCAAGTGTAGTGGCTCTAGGCTCTCCAGTCTGGTGTCTCTGTTTGTTTATGTCTGCGTTTTAAAATCTGTGTGAAGCAGACTATAGTCAACAGGACTTAATCAACATTTAGCTAAGCTACAATTTAGCCATCACAAGCCATCAGAGGGTTTACAACACAGAGGACATCTCTAGACCACAGGGGTCACCATGGATTGTGAGTTGGACCGGCAGGCCATGTAAACGGTGAAGAGAGGAAGCAGAAGTGAGGATGTCGGGCAGGATTACTGGCTAGGCTAAGGAAGCAACAACACAAACCTCCGCTTCCGAGTATTTTCCTCACAAACGCCCAATCTGTCACGCATAAAATGGATGAATTGGAGCTGTTGATCGCTTCTAACTCCGTCGTCCAGACCTGCTGTGTGAAGATTATAACTGAAAATTGGTTACACCCATTAATCCCTGATGCCGCAGTGCAACTAGCAGGCCGCACTAGCTATAGGCAGGACAGAAGCAAGGAGTCGGGTAAGAGCAAGAGAGGGGGGCTCTGTGTTTATCTACACAATGACTGGTGTGCCAACAGCAGGATTGTTGCCCGACATTGTTGTCCTGATCTTGAAGCTCTCTCAGTTTTATGTAGACCTTTCTATCTACCCCGAGAGCTGAGTGTAGTGATAGTCACTGCTGTCTACATTCCTCCCGAAGCTAATATTAGCATCGCTCTCGGCCACTTACTAGCCATTGTAAGCAAACAGCAGCGAGCCCACCCTGACGGTTCACATATCAGAGCAGGGGATTTTAATCAAGCATGTTTTAGAACAGTACTCCCCAACTTTTACCCGCATGTGAACCGTGCAACATGGGGGAAAAACACTTCAGACCATGTTTACTCAAACGTTAAACATGCTTACAGAACTGTAACTCTCTCTCACCTTGGCCAGTCAGACAACCTTTCACTGCTCCTGTTTCCTGCATACACCCCCCTCGGAAGAACAACAAAACCAAGTACCAAAACATCACAACTTGGCCCGAGGGGGCCCTATCCCAGCTACAGGATTGCTTCGATCACACAGAATAGGATTTGTTCGGTCAAGGGGACTTGGAGGAATACACAGAAACTGTGCTTTTTTACATTAAAAGCTGCATTGGCAACGTTACAGTCAATAAACGCATCCGGGTGTTCCCCAATCAGAAACCCTGGATGACGAGGGATGTCTAAACACTTCTTAAAAACCGCAACACCGCCTCAGGTCAGGTGACCGAGCCCAGTACAGCACCGCGAGAGTTGACCTGAAGAGAGGCATAAAGGAGGCCAAGGTGACCTACAAGAGGAGAATCGAGGACCACCTGTCACACAACGACCCACGAAGAGTGTGGCAAGGGTTACAGCACATAACCAACTATAAAGGCAGCACCAACAGCACTGGAAATGCCGACGCCAAGGAGCCTCACTGTTTCTTCGCCCGGTTTGAGGCTAATAGGCCTACAACTGACTTGCTGCCACCACCCACACACTCACACTACAGGAGCAGGATGTGAGTGAGGCGTGTGCCAAGGTCGGTAAACCCAAGTAAAGCTGCTGGACCTGATGGAGTACCGAGTAAAGTACTCCAGGCATGTGCTGACCAACTCGCTGGGGTCTTCACAACGATCTTTAACCTCTCTCCGTCACAAGCTATTATACCACCCTGTGTCAGTCACTATCATTCCTATTCCCAAACAAACAGTCGAGGACCTGAATGAATATTGCACTTACACCAGTGAATATGAAGTGCTTGGAGAAACTAGTCTTGCATCACACTAGAACCAGCCTCCTTCCTCCTTCGACCCATATCAGTTTGCCTACAGAGATAACAGATCGACTGAGGACGCCGTAGCCATAGCAACTCACACTGCACTGACCCACTTGGAACATTGGGAAAGCTATGTGAGTGAGGATGTTATTCATTGATTATCGCTCAGCATTCAATACAATCATTCCGGACATTTTAATTAACAAACTGTTTGGCCTGGGCCTCTCACCCTCCATCTGTACATGGAGCAAAGACTTTCTCACAAACCGCCCACAGAGAGTTAAAACCGGCCCCTGCATCTCCTCCTCCATCACACTAAGCACTGGCACACCTCAAGGCTGTGTGCTAAGTCCACACCTTTACTCCTAATACACCTATGACTGTACACCCGCCCACCCGTCCAACACGATTATTAAATTTGCTGTCGATACAACTGTCGTTGGGCTCATCTTAGGGGGGGACAAGTCAGCATACAGGGATGAGATACAGCGACTGTCAGAGTGGTGTTCGGTAAATAACCTGACACTGAACACAACCAAGACAAAGGAGCTAATACTTGATTTCAGGAGGAAACGTGAGGCAGACGGGGCCCCGCTCTGCATAGATGGGGCGTGGGTGGAAAGGGGGCAGACCTTTACATTCCTAGGAGTCCTCATATCTGAGGACCTCTCCTGGTCGGCCAACACCATTGCAACTGGCAAGAGAGCACGACAGAGACTCCACTTGCTGAGAGTGCTCAGGAGGCACAACACTAGGAAGGAGCTGCTGGTGGCCTTCTATCAGCGACTATTGAGAGTCTACTGGCATACTGCATGTCAGTGTGGTATGCCGGCTACTCTGCTGCAAATAAGAAAACGCTCCAAAGAGTGGTAAAAACAGCAGAGAGAATCACCGGCTGCCCACTGCCCTCTATGGAGGATATTACCATCTCATGCCACCTCAGCAGAGCCACGAACATCATTAAAGACTCCACACACCTGTTTGAACTGTTGCCCTCTGGCACGTAACAGGTCAGCCAAAACACGCACCTCCAGACTAAGAGACCGTCTCTTCCCCAAAGCAATCTGGACACTCAATATGAAAAGCTACTGAGTATTCCTCATGCTATACTCTTCCATGCTGACACCTAATCCACATCTCACCTTACGATCACCATTGTTTATTGAAATATTGCAATATTGATTATTTATTTATCTTAAGCCCTAGTTAAATAACATTGTTTTTAAATTGTGTCCTGTGCTTTTATGTTAGTATATTATGCACCAATGGAGTGGCAATAATAATTTCATTGTATGCAGTGCTTTCAACGACAAATAAAGGCATTCATTCATTCATTCATTCATTCATCCATTCTACTTGTTTCATCCTCAAAAGATTACAGAAGATTAGCCAAGCATGATTTCCCCTTCATAAATCCATGTTGACTTTGACCGATCCTGTCACTGCTTTCCAAATATGCTGCTATAACATCTTTAACAATCGACTCCAGCATCTTCCCCACTGAAGTAAGGCTAACTGGTCCATAATTCCCCGTTTTCTCGCTCCCTCCTTTCTTAAAAAGTGGGGTCACATTGGCTACCCTCCAATCCGCAGGAACTGATCCAGAGTCGAGAGAACATTGGGAAATGATCACCAATGCATCCATGATTTGTAGGGCCACCTCCTTGAGTACTCTGGGATGGACCGGAAGATGATCTTGGAGGATTCGGAGGTAAAGAGCCGAGCTTGTCGCCCTTCAACTCTCTAAGTTCCTCCCTCACATCCACCCAGGGCCGTCTCTACAGCATTATGGGCCCCGGGCAAAGCAGTGTACTGGGGCCCCTACGACAACTACTCACAGGAATAAAAATGTAAATGGTCGATAAAATTAAACATATATTTATTTTATTGGCACTCCCAACAAAATCGGTGTTGAAACATTAAAAACATGTTGTACAGCAACATGATAAACATTTAAACAATACACGAGGCTTGAAAAACACAATAATACTCAGTAAGCCATACAGATTAGATGTCACAGTATGAAATTACTACGAATTTCTTATTATAACAAGCATTTGCGGCATTTCTTTGCAGAGAATCGCTTTATTATTGGCTTGAAGTCAATGGTCTTTAGGATGTCATTTTCCATGCACATGAGTGAAAGCCAGTTCAAACCATGCTGCCCCATGGTGCTACCAAGCTGATTTTTTATAAGTTTCAGTCTTGAAAAAGAACGTTCTCCTGTACAGTTGGTGACCAACATGAACATGAACACTCTGAGTGCAATTTCAACATTCGGGAATACAGATCTCAAATTGTCGGAGATTATTTTTCTGTACAATGCAGAGAGAGTCTCACAATTCTCATCAAGAGCCATGTCGTGCTTGAGATGCTCACATTCATTTAAATGGTCATCATAATTAAGGTCTTTGTGATACATATTAGCCAGATGTTCACACTTTTTCTTTAGTGCATCAGAAGCAATAGTTTTCAATTCACTGAAGAAAGAAAACAGATTTCCAATCTGTGAATAAGCTTCTGCACGCTTTGTCAGTTCAAAGATTAGAGTGTCCAGAATAGGGAGGAAAGTTTCTACCTTGAACTTTCCGCTTTTACTGAGAAGTACCTCTGCTGATGATGATCTATCATATCTAGTAAGACGCACACTTCGTTTACGTTCCCGTTTTTTCTCATTACTGTAATCTGTATCTGGGCACATACTCCTGGCTTTGAATTCATATTCACTAAATTTATCTCTAGTTTCCTGAAGATAGGTTGTCATAGACTCAAGAAGATTTGTGGCAACAAGGATGTTCACATCCTTTGACTGCAGGACCTTGCTTGTTCATTCTTTCTAGCATTTCATTCCAAAGAATTATGAGAAAGATTGTTTCCAGGTTTTCCATTTTCTTGCTCAATCCTTCTGCCTCTCGCCTTGTATTCACTTCCTGTTCATTGTCAGCTGATACAGAATCCAGCGCATGTTTTATTTTCTCGAAACCCCCAAACAGAGAGAGCATGAACAGCATCAAAATGTGCTGACCATCGTGTGTCAGATAGACGCTTGACCACAAAATCTTTTCCTAAAGATGATGTCAATACATTCCATCGATGAGTAGAAGCAGCAAAAAAGGAATACAGATGTTGAACAAAGTCAAAGAATGTTACAGTTTGTAGACAACACTCTGCTGCTTTTACTCCAACCAAGTTCAGGCTGTGTCCGGCACAGGGGACATAGATGGCAAACTCATTGAGTTGATGAATCCGTGCTTGCAATCCAGTATATCGTCCAGACATATTTGAGGCATTGTCATATGACTGACCACAGCAGTTTGATAGTGGAATTTTGTTCTCATTATGAAAATCCACAACAGTGTCTGTTAGAGCCTTTGCTCCATGAGAAAAGATGGGGATGAACATCAAGAAACGTTCCACAGGCTCACAGCCTTTAATGTATCGGACAGTAAATGTCAGTTGATCTGTGTGTGAGATGTCTGGAGTGGAATCTACACTTATTGAATAATACTTTGACTCTTTTACTTCTTCAAGAATAGTACAAAGAACAAAGTACAAAGAACCTGTTGTCCCATTAATTCAATAAATTCCTCACAAATGTTTGCAGATAAATATGACAGTTCCCTTTTCCAGGATTTCCATACAGTTTGAGATGTTCTTCCAAGAAAGGGTCAAATTCACGCAACAGCTCTAGGATGCCTAAAAAGTTGCCATTTTTTACTGACCCAATAATCTGATTTTCTCCACGAAATGGCAAACCTCTGGAGGCAAGAAAGCGAATTACAGAAACCACACGCATCAACACTTTATGCCAATATTCCTGCTCTGAACGATGTTATTTAAGTAATAAAGAATCTACACTTCCAGTTTCTTTCTGCCTAATCAAATATGCCGTCATGCACTTTCGATGTTCTTCTCCATTTCCATGTTCTACAATAACATTGCTGTGCTTCCAGTCATTGAACCCCGATGTAGCAAAGGGAGATTCTTTCTTGGACAATAGGCGACATACTAAGCAGTACAAACGACCTTGGGATGGTGAATAGAGTAGCCATTCACGTTTTACACACTCGCCATTCCGCAGTTCACATTTGAACATATTATTTGATAAATACCTTGTCTTCATACTCTCTACTCCAGCTGTTTTATACACTTTGCGTGAGTTTGAAAGGTTGCTATCATGATTCTGACATGATGAGGGCCCACTACGAATCCAGTAATCTACTGTGTTAGTATCATTAATGTTCCATAGCCCCGGATCTGTCTCTTGGATTGGAAACTCCTTTACTGTTACAGATTTGGGTATTTCCTCTTGTGAAATGTCACCAGCAGCAGCAACAGGTAATGATACTATTGGTATGTCTGCTGAAACTGGATGATTGGTAGCAGGATGTGGATGCTATATCTGAAAGAACAGTACTAGTGGCTGACATTGCAGGAGTGGATGTAGATGTGGATGCTATATCTGAAGGAACAGTACTAGTGGCAGACATTGCACCTGTGTTGAACCACGATGTTAATTTTGGAATTTTTCCAATTCTCTCCTCCTCCTCTGCAGCCCTCTTCCTCTTCTGTGCTCCACTCAAAACATTACGTTTCATTTCTGCTAAGGGTTATTCACCTAGAAATATATATTATAAATGTTTAGTATTTAGTCCCACGCCAGGATGTAGGGTTATATAATATACGTGTGTTTGCGACAAGACCTAAATATTTAAACATTCTGCTTCCATAATGAACACGTCCCTCCTTAAATTGTACGAACAGTAGTTATTCTTAATACAAACTCTCTACTGTGTGCTGATTCACAACACTGCCGGGCAAGGCCTTCAATAGCCCAGTGGCATAGCTAGGGTGTCTGGCACTGATCTAGCCTCATCTGTGTATAGGTCTACAAGACTACATTCAACATTTTCTCAACTTGCACAGATAAAAAGCTTATCCATTCATATATTCACAAACTATTAATACCTGGTTATTAGTACTGCATCATAAATTCGTAATTCAAGATTCAAGAGATTCAAGATAGCTTTATTGTCATCCAAATTAGACGAAATTCAGTCACCCACAGTCCAACAACAAAAGCATCAAAATAGGCATTAAAATTACACAACCCCCAAAACACACAAAGGAAACATCCATCAAAGAAACATCCATCACAGTGAGTCTCCTCCTCCAGTCCTCTCTCTCCTCACTGTGATGGAAGGCCACAATGTCTTTCCCTTCTCCTGCTGTCCTCTCCCGCAGTCAGGTTGTTGTGGTTGCAGGCCGCGCCGGACGGTCCGCAGCGGGCTGAGCCTAAGGCGAGTCGCAGCCGCTCCCACAGCCTCCGAAGACGGCCGACTCTGCCGATGATAAGTCCGATCCGGGGCGGGCGAACACGCTGCTGCCGCTGTTGCTGCACGTCGGGGCGGTCGTGGCTCCCGACATTGAAGACCCCGCCCAGCAGAGAAATATCCCGCGGCCTATTTTAGGCCGCGCCGGACGGTGAAATGTCCGCGACCCAAGCCCCGCGATCTGGGGCGGGAGAACACGCTGCCGCTGCCGGAGCTCCTGATGTCGGCATCCACGCGGCCCGAGCCTAAGGCGAGTCGCAGCCGCTCCCGCAGCCTCCGAAGACGGCCGGCTCCGCTGATGGTAAGTCCGGTCTGCGGGCTCTGCGAACCGGAGCCCTGGAGGCCAACAGCTCCAGGAGTTGGGCCGATGGTGGGCTGCAGCTGGAACGGAGACAACACCCAGAAAACAAAGGTCGGTTCTCCGTTCGGAAGGGACACCTATTTACAATTTTACAGTTCCCCCCCCTCCCCCCCACATACACACACAGTACACAAACACAAAAACACCACATCACAACTACAATTAAGACAAAAAAACAACAAAAACACAAAGACAAATGGACCGCAGGTGAGCGGCAGCTGCTATGGCAGCGCCGCCATTTTGGGTATCTTAAATAATCTTAAATAACTACTACATGCTTATCGTACAAGTGTTCAATGTTGTGAATGAACCTCAGATTTAATCACTAATATTCTATGCATAGCCCTATACCTGTGTTCATGTATAAATATAACCAATAATCATGTCATTGCTATTAATAGTACCACAGTAGGTCTAATGTGAGTAATGTCAACTGAGTTGAAGTGACGTAACATATACGCTAAATGATGATATACAGCATGAGATCCAGACACATAGGCCTACATGCAAGTGAGGTGGCAGAGGTGACTGCGATACTAACCTGGGGATTACTAACCCGGGGCCTACATGCAAGTGAGGTGGCAGAGGTGACTGCGATACTAACCCGGGGATTACTAACCCGGGGATACTAACCCGGGGCCTACATGCAAGTGAGGTGGCAGAGGTGACTGCGATACTAACCTGGGGATTACGAACCCGGGGCCTACATGCAAGTGAGGTGGCAGAGGTGACTGCGATACTAACCCGGGGATTACTAACCCGGGGATACTAACCCGGGGCCTACATGCAAGTGAGGTGGCAGAGGTGACTGCGATACTAACCCGGGGATACTAAATCACAGACAAATCACAATGTCCATTTGTAACACAATAACATTGCAGCAAATATTTATAGTTTAGTACTAGACCAAGTGGACCCGTTGGGCCCATTCCTCGTAGAGGGGGAACAGGGAAGGGGAGAGGGTATGATTGAGTGAGGCCTAGACCCAAAGCCTCTCGTGTATTGTAGCACCCACAACCCACCTTATCCCCCCTCCTCCCCCTACTGACCCACTCCACCCCCCCCTAGCCAACCCCACTTGCCCCTCCCCTGCCCCCACCCGGGAACGCGGGGGGATGGAGTGGCTGAGTGTTAGACCAGTGCAGTAGAGGTTTGGGGGAGTTTCAAAGGGGGTTCAGGGGGGATGAATTGGGTGAATGGAGGGTGGAAGAGAGGGGGGGATAAGGGGGCTGGGGGATGGAGTGGGTGAGAAGAGGATAAGGGGGGATGAGGTGGGTTGTGGGGGGGGGGGTGGGATGCTAAGTGGAGTTGAGGGGGTGTGGATGGAGTGGGTGAGTGGGGCTCTTAAAAAAAAACCCTGAAACCAATTTAAGGTAATGCAGCACAGGTCTGGGGGAGTTTTAAGGGGGATTAAGGGGGGAATGGAGTGCATGAGTGGGGCTCTGAAGAAAAATCCTAAACACAATTTCACGACCCCTGTTGTCCCCCTCCCCAGTGCCCATTCTCAGACCCCCCCATTCTCTCTCCCCCAGACCAACTGTTACTCTCCGCCACCCCCCTTTTCCCAGCACCCCCATTTCCCCCACTCTCTCTTCCCCCCACCACCAACCCCCACCCTTGCTGTCCCCCTCCCCAGTCCCACTCTGCCTCCTCCCACCCCCACTCTCTCCTCCTCCCACCCTCCCCGTCGCCCCCACCGTTACTCTCCCCCACCCCCTTTCCCTACCAGCCGCCCCCCTACCAGCCGCCCCCTGTCGTGCCGGCGAAAAGCACTTACCGAAAAGCACAGCGATGGACTTAGGGTGCTACATTGTTGCGAAAAGCACTTACAGATCGCTGTGAGAAGCACTTAGGGATGGAAAAGCAAAGCACTTAGGGAGCTACTTGTTGCGAAACAGATCGCTGTGAGAAGCACTTAGGGATGGAAAATGTTGCGAAAAAAGCACTTATTGAACCTACAATTTTAAAGTAGTATTTATTTATTGCAAGTCACTTAACATACACAGATCAGCATGGGGCCCCTATGCTCGTGGGGCCCCGGGCAAGTGCCCATCAGGCCCACGCGTTAAGACGGCCCTGCATCCACCCCTCTCGACTGCAGAAAGAGCAGTTGCTGCAAATCTGTCCGGAGTTGTACGACAGAAAGGCCACAGACAGCTCTGCTTCCCAGACCTTCGTCCTCTATCACGGAGGTCTTGGAGGACAGCAAGCGGGAGAGTCTGGACCAACCACTGACCCTGGAGGAGCTGACTGGCTCCATCCTTTCCTTTGACTGGAGTAAAACTCCCGGAGGCGATGGCTTACCGGCAGAGTTGTATTGGGCTCTGTGGGACTGGGTGGGCCCGGACCTGCTGGAAGTGTACAACCACATACTTCTAGCCGGCAGCATGTCAGACTCTATGAGGAAGGGCAGCATCGCCCTCATCTACAAGCAGAAGGGGGAGATGAATGACATAAGGAATTGGAGACCCATTGTCGTGAGATAAACGAGAATTCCGATTTACTTAAACTTTATTTAAGCTTTAAGTAACTCATTTCATTAATACATCTCTTCGAAACGCCTGGAAATTATCACTGATTCCACAGGCCTCGCCGCCTGGGAATCATGCGCATGCGCACATTCCCGCGCATGCGCACATTACCGCACACGCGCACATTACCGCACACGCGCACATTACCGCGCACTTCATTCTCCCCTCCTATTTATAAGTGAGACGGTCAGGAGGTTTAGTAGATCTTGATGACCGTCGCAGCACTGGAGCATCAGGAGATAATGGTGTTTCCATAGCTGGTGGTACATATGTTGCTTGGTCATCAACTTCACTCATATTGTTATTTACATTTTCAATTTTAGAATTACTTGTAGAAGTTTTCATAGGAGATGATGGGAGTGTTGAAGGAAGTTCTCGATTATCAAGGAGTGATGGAGCTGATGGAGAAGATGGACATGGTGCAAGGTCACGAAGTGAGACAGTTGACTGACGTCCATCCCGATACTTGATAGTTGCATAAGAAGGGTTGACATCAGTCAGTTCAACTTCATCAACAAGGGGCTCATTCTTATTTGATCGGACATACCGACGAAGCAGCACAGTCCCAGGGCTAGTCAACCATGATGGCAGAGAAGTACCACTAGAAGAACGCCGTTTGAAGTTAAAGAACCGCTCATGTGGAGTAGTATTGGTAGCGGTTGACAGTAGAGATCTGATGGAGTGTAATGCATCTGGTAGAACACATTCCCACTGCTGATCTGGTAAGTCATTTGACTTTAAAGCCAGTTTCACTGCTTTCCAAATGATTCCGTTATACCTCTCAACCTGACCATTTCCAATAGGATGATATGGTGTTGTTTTACTTGTTGCAATTCCTCTATTAGAAAGGTGGTCCTTTAAATCTTTCGACATGAATGAGGCGCCCCTATCAGAATGTATGTAACTTGGAAATCCACAGAATGAAAACAGTTGATCTAAACATTTGATAACCGTAGCAGCTGACATGAGTTTGTAAGGAGTTTGTACGTTCTCCCCGTGACCTGCGTGGGTTTACTCCGAGATCTTCGGTTTCCTCCCACACTCCAAAGACGTACAGGTATGTAGGTTAATTGGCTGGGTAAATGTAAAAATTGTCCCTAGTGGGTGTAGGATAGTGTTAATGTACGGGGATCACTGGGCGGCACGGACTTGGAGGGCCGAAAAGGCCTGTTTCCGGCTGTATGTATATGATATGATATGATATTTCGACAAGGAAAAGCAAATGGAAACCTCGAATATTCATCAATTATGGTAAGTATATAAACATTTTGAGAGGAGGATGGTAAAGGCCCTTTGAAGTCAATACTCAAACGTTCCATAGGTTGAGTAGCTTTGATCAATCTTCCTTCTTGAGGACGGAAGAACCTTGGTTTTAATTCAGCACAGATTCTACTCGAAGCACACGTCATCTTCACATCTTCTGTAGAGAAAGGTAAGTTTTTGGAACGAACATAGTGTAACATACGAGTGACTCCAGGATGACACAGCCCATTGTGAAGATCAGTGAGTGCAGAAGAATGAACAGAGGCACAAAATGCTCGAGTTAAGGTATCCGGAGCAACATTATCCCTACCAGGGCGGTACTCAATTGAATAACTATAAGCAGATAATTCAATCCTCCATCCATGAATTTTACTGTTTTTAATCTTTGTTTGCTTCCGATTATCCAGCATAAAAGCTACTGAACGCTGATCTGTTATCAAAGTGAAGTGCCGGCGAGCAAGGAAATGACTCCATTTCCTCACTGCTTCAATAATTGCTGTAGTTTCCTTTTCGATGGGTGGGTAATACAATTCACTACCTTGGAGAGTACGAGACATGAAAGCCACTGGTCGTCCTCCTTGATTTAATGTTGCTGATACTGCAAAATCAGAGGCATCACATTCAACAACAAAGGGGAGATCCTCATCGATGGCGCGTAATGTCGCAGATTCTAATTGTTTCTTTAAAGAAGTAAAGGCACCAATTGCTGTAGAGTCAAGGGGGAAAGATTTTGCTCTAATCAAAGGTTGAATTTTGTCAGAGAAATTCGGTATCCATTTTGCGTAATATGCAAACATGCCAAGAACCCTTCGTAAAGAGTTTAATGTAGCTGGAACAGGTATCTCTTGGAGTGGGCGGAGTCTCTCTGGATCAGGCTTGATCGTATCATTTCCAACCCAATAACCAAGAATATTAATTGATGGCATTGACATTATTGACTTAGCCTCATTTAATGTTAGATTTTTAGAATGTACAACTTCTAAAAACCGTTGCACATTTTTGTCATGTTCAGCTTGGTCTTGTCCTGCAATAGTTATATTGTCAAGATAAGGGAAAGTATCTCTAAGGTTTTCCAGTTCAACAAGTTTGTCCATCTCTCTCTGAAAAACTGCCACACCATTAGTTACACCAAAAGGAACTCTGCAGTAGTGGTATAATTTTCCATTTGCTTCAAACGCAGTGTATTTCTTGTCTGATTTTTTCAAAGGGATTTGGTAGTAAGCACTTTTTAGGTCAAAAGTAGAGAATACCTTATACTTTGCTAATGTATTGATAATATCATCTATACGAGGTAATGGGTATGCATCAAGCTCCGTGAACTGGTTTATAGTTTGAGAGTAATCAATGCAGAGTCTCTTTCTATGTCTCTCCAAGGGATCCTTAACCACGACAACTTGTGCCCTCCAAGGGGAAGAGCTGGGCTCTATGATACCTTCTCGTAAAAGATTAGTTACCTCTGTTGATGAAGTTTTTGTCATCCTTACTAAAGTGTCTTGATTTTGTAGCAATTGGCTTGCACTTAGAGGATAAATTAGCGAATAATGATGGACATTCAACAGATGCAGCAGAAAAAACACACACTGGTGGCTTTGACAATACAAGATCAGGCATAGTTCCTTCATACATTATTTGAAGTGATCTGTGCTGTTTCTGAAAATCCTGACCTAGAATTATATCGCTACACAAATTTTCCAAAATACCAAGACACACAGATTTATAACTAGCTTTGTTCAGAATAAAGTCAACAATGCAAGATCCAATAATTTGAGTATTGAGAGATGTCAGAGCCATCGAGATTTCTCTATTTGAAGGTATAATAGTTAGATTTAGTCGAGACACAACTTGTTCACTTATAAAACGTTCTGAACTGCCAGAATCAAGTAGTACATTAAGTGTATGGCCATTGATAGATACCACTGTAACTGCATGAGACAAGCCCTGAGGAAATGCAGCTGTAATTGCACATAAAGAAGGCACAAACATGGCAGCCGTCACACTTTTAGGAGTTGCTTTGGACTTGCATACTCTAGAATAATGTCCCTTCTTGCCACAACTATTACAAGTTGCCTCTCGAGCAGGACATATCTCTCTATTATGGATATTACCCCCGCAAAAGTAACACTTCCTTTTTGGATAAGTATATGCTGCAGCAAGGGCACCTTCATCAGTAGGAAATGTTTCAGCTTGCTCCATACTAGTACTTGGGTGAGATTCTTTCGTAGTAGTTGCAGCAGAATACACATTAGATGAGCCATAAGCGTCTGAATTTCTCTGAGCCAAGTCTAATGAGTAAGCTTGATTGTAAGCTAACTGTAAATCCAAGGTTTTGTTTTCTAACAGTCTCTGTCGTATTAAAGGCAGTGCCAAACCGTTGATAAACGAGTCTCGAATAAGTTCCTGTCGATATTGATCAGCTGTAACTGCTTTGGAGGCACAGTCTTTACTAAGTCTTTGAAGTTCTTGTAAAAACTCATCAAGTGACTCACCAGGCTTTTGTTTACGATTCGCAAGGAGGTGTCGAGCAAATATTACATTGGGTGTCTTGACAAAGAGTCTGCTTAGTACATCAATAGCAGAATCATAAGTTGTACATTCCTCTATGTAATCATATACATCATAAGAGACAGAGCTTATTAATGTCCTGAATTTATCTGGTGCATTGTCCCCACACTCATCAAAGACGTTATTTAGTGTACGAAGCCAGTGCTTCCATTCCTTTGCAGCAGTCGGTGAGTTGGGATCCAGATCCAAGATTTGTGGTTTCAATAGTTTCTCCATCTCGACGTCACACTGCTTAACTTCTGAGTTACTTAAATTGTCGTGAGATAAACGAGAATTCCGATTTACTTAAACTTTATTTAAGCTTTAAGTAACTCATTTCATTAATACATCTCTTCGAAACGCCTGGAAATTATCACTGATTCCACAGGCCTCGCCGCCTGGGAATCATGCGCATGCGCACATTCCCGCGCATGCGCACATTACCGCACACGCGCACATTCCCGCACACGCGCACATTACCGCACACGCGCACATGTGCACATTACCGCACACGCGCACATTACCGCACACGCGCACATTACCGCACACGCGCACATTACCGCACACTTCACCCATCACATTGTTGAATGTAGACTACAAGATCCTGTCTAAGGCCATCGCCAACCAGATCAAGTCTGCTCTGGGACAGGTGATCCACCCAGACCAAACCTGTGCTGTACCTGGCAGGAAAATCTCAGACAGCCTGGTGCTGCTGAGAGATACCATTGCCTACGTGCAGGACAGACGGGTGGATGCCTGCCTGGTCAGCTTGGACCAGGAGAAGGCCTTCGACAGGATATCGCACACGTACATGAGGGACGTGCTCTCCAAAATGGGCTTTGGGGAGGGAATCAGGAAGTGGATCCAACTGCTCTACTCCGATATCTGTAGTGCAGTCCAAATTAATGGGTGGGAATCAGACAGCTTCCCCGTCAGGTCTGGAGTCAGGCAGGGTTGCCCTCTCTCCCCTCTCTTGTTCGTCTGTTGCATTGAACCCTTTGCCGAATCCATCAGGAAGGATGCGAGCATAAGAGGAGTGACATTGCCAGGCAGTGGGGGCACTCAGGTCAAGGCCGTCTTCTGCTCGGACCCAGGGTCGGTCCGCAGACTGATCAGCGTCTGCGACCAGTTTGAGTTGGCCACGGGGGCCAGGGTAAACCGCAGGAAGAGCGAGGCCATGCTCTTTGGCAACTGGCCCGACCGATCTTCCATCCCCTTCACTATCAAGCCTGACTTCCTGAAGGTGCTGGGGATCTGGTTCGGGAAGGCTGGGGCATGTAACAAGAATTGGCTGGAGCGGATAGCCAAGGTGGGGAAGAATCTGGAGCTGTGGAAGCATCGCTCCCTCTCCATCACGGGGAAAAACCTGGTCATCAGGTGTGAGGTGCTCTCGGGGCTGCTGTACTTGGCACAAGTGTGGCCCGTCCCTCCCTCCTACGCCAAGGGGATCACCCGGGCCGTCTTCCGCTTCATCTGGGGGTCGGCGATGGACCGGGTGCGACGGGCCACAATGCACAAGTCGGCAGACAACGGGGGTAAAGACGTGCCCAACGTCGCCCTCATTCTGATGGCCACCTTCGTGTGTGGCTGCATCAGGCGGAGCATAGAGCCAAGGCACGTGGGCACCAAATGCCACTACCTGCTGAGGTTCTACCTGTCCCCGGTGTTGCGAAGGATGGGCCTGGCGCAGATGCCACGCAATGTGCCAGTCAGCTGGACATTGCCGCACCATCCGTCGCTCGTGGACAGGTTCTTCCGGACCAACACCTTTGACCACAAGTCCATCGGGCAGTGGTCAGCACGGAACGTCCTGCAGGCACTGCAGGGGAATGACTCCATGGATCCTGTGGCGTGGTTCCCAGAACAGACTGCCCAGCTTGTCTGGCAAAATGCCTCATCGCCAGAACTCACCAACAAGCACCAAGACCTGGCTTGGCTGGCGGTGAGGGGAGCCCTCCCAGTCAGATCCTTCCTGCACCGCCGGAACCTCACTACCAGCGCACGCTGCCCTCGGGACGGCTGCTATGGAGAGGAGACGGTTGCCCACCTCTTCACAGAGTGTGGATTTGCCAAGAGAGTCTGGAGAGGTTTGCAGGGGTCCCTGTCACGATTCATTCCGAGCAGCTCCGTCACAGAGGACTCTGTGATCTACGAACTGTTCCCAGGGACGCATTCAGAGACTGACATCGAGTGCTGCTGGAAGGTCATCAACTCGGTGAAAGACGCTCTTTGGTCTGCCCGAGCCTTGTTGTCCTCCCAGCGGAGCAAGCTGTCCGTGGGGGAATGTTGCCGACTGGCCCGCTGCAGACTGCAGGAGTACGTGCTGAGGGACGCACTGAAACTTGGTGCAGCCAACGCCAAGGCCCTGTGGGGGAGGACCACAGTCTAGGGACCTTCCGCTGCTGGACATGGGGGGCAGGGTGTGGTGGAGAGAGACGCCCCTCCAAATAAGGGAAGGAATTCCATGCCAGTGGGCCACATGAGTGGCAAGGGTGGGGGGTAATTTTGTGTAATTGGTATATTGAATGTATGTATTGAATGTATATAGAGCCTCCGAGAATGTCGGATGGAGTTTTGGAAGGAACATGTTTTCTATATATTTATTTCTTGAATAAAGTATTTTTTGATAATAATTTATAAAAAGATGGACTGGGTGGAAGAGCGGAGCCTGCTGGACCGGGCCTGTGGTCACCGGGGCTGTGGTCACCGGGGCTGTGGTCACCGGGGCTGTGGTCACCGGGGCTGTGGTCACCGGGGCTGTGGTCACCGGGGCTGTGGTCACCGGGGCTGTGGTCACCGGGGCTGTGGTCACCGGGGCTGTGGTCACCGGGGCTGTGGTCACCGGGGCTGTGGTCACCGGGGCTGTGGTCACCGGGGCTGTGGTCACCGGGGCTGTGGTCACCGCTCCCTGCAGGTTCATGCGGTCAGGAGTGGAGCAGTGGCTGGTCCAGCCATCAGTATACTCGCTACAGCGCAGCTGTGGGAGTTCACGAGATTCATCGTGGACATGCTGAATCTTCCCTGATGTGGAAGAATGTACATACACACGTAACTAGGGGTGCCAACTACCTCACTCCCAAATAAGGGACAAGGTGACGTCACTGCCCCGCGCCCCACGTGACCTCACCCAGCCAGCGGCCATGCACTCCCGCTCCACCAATGGCGGGCGCCCGGGCCGGGAGGTGGGTTGCTACACAACCTCAGTTACGCGGCGCCCGGACTTACACTGTCTGGACCTACAGCGTCCGGACCTACAGCGTCCGGACCTACAGCGTCCAGACCTACAGCGTCCGGACCTACAGCGCCCAGGCCTACAGCGCCCAGGCCTACAGCGTCCGTGCCTATAGCGCCCAGGCCTACAGCGTCCGTGCCTATAGCGTCCAGGCCTACAGCGTCCGGGCCTACAGCGCCCCCCGGGCCTACAGCGCCCCCCGGGCCTAATACAGGACAAGGGCGGTCACGAACGGGACAAACCAATTTAGCCCAAATTACGGGATGTCCCAGCTAATACGGGACCGTTGTCCACTGTACGTACAACCCGCAGTGCAAAGAGAAAAATGCCCAGTGCACAATAGCATGCTGCAGCTTTATACCGTCAGTTACTGAGAAAATGCAGGTAAAAAACTGCAAAAGGCGAGATGTGGTGGGTTGGGAGATCGGGCCCACACCCTCAGCTAATGGGAGCTGCACTTGTATCTGGTGGTAGGTAGTTTCAAGTTTTTGTACCTCCTGCACACAAGAAATGGCAGAGTTGTGGATGTAGCCCAGTCCATCACTCAGATCAGCCTCCCCGCCTAGACTGCATTGTTGGGTGTCGGTGTTGGGATGGTTTTTATATATATTTTTCTGGTTGTGTATGTGTGGGAGGGGGTGGTGGTGGGGGTGGGGGTGGGGGGGGGGGGGAACTTTTCTCTTCCTCACGGCGCGGGGTGCGGCTCGGCTGCGGGGCCTAACATCGCCCGCTGCGGCTCGGCCGCTGGACTTTACATCCCGGTGCGGCTTGGCCGCTGGACTTTACATCCCGGTGCGGCTTGGCCGCTGGACTTTACATCCCGGTGCGGCTCGGCCGCTGGACTTTACATCCCGGTGCGGCTTGGCCGCTGGACTTTACATCCCGGTGCGGCTTGGCCGCTGGACTTAACAGTGCCCGGTGCAGCTCGGCTGCGGGGCTTAACATCGCCCGGTGCAGCTCGGCTGCCGGGCTTAACATCGCCCGGTGCAGCTCGACTGCGGGGCTTTTCATCGCTGGTGCGGCTTGACTGCGGACTTGACATCGCCCGGTGCGGCTCGACCACGGGACTTAGCTGCGCAAGGCTTGGTCGCGGGCCTTTCATCGCCCGGTTCGGCCGCGGGACGTTTCATCGCCCGGTTCGGCCGCGGGACGTTTCAGCGCCCGGTGCGGGGACTGTGCGGGTCGGTCGGGGACGAGCTGTCTGTCCGTGGGCGTGGGGGAAGAGAGTGGAAGTTTTGTTGCCTCCATCACAGTGAGGGGGTGTTTGGAGTCACTGTGATGGATGTTTGTGTTGGGGTCATGTGTCTTGTGTTCTTTTTTTTTTCTATGACTGCTATGTAGTTTCGTTCGGTACTTCGGTACCGAACGACAAATAAAGCTCTGTTATACTTCACGCTGCCTCAGGGAAACAGCCAACATAATAATCGTCCCTCCTCCACATTAGTCCATGTACCAGTTTCACTGTCACCTGGTGAGTTTCATTGTCTGTAACTCATTTTCACCTAGCCCACAGCTAACAATGGAGCATTTCCTTGATCATGGTTACCTGGGCCCAACCAGATCTTTCATTCATTTATTCTATATCTCTCTACATCACCATCTATATCTCTTGTTTCCATTTCTCCTGACACTCAGTCTGAAGAACCACCTCCACCTGAAATGTCACCTATTCCTTTTCCCCGGAGTTACTCCAGCTTTGTACCCCGGTTATTCCCTCTTCCCTCCTCTCCCATCGGGCAGAAGATACAGAAGCCTGAAAGTGCGTACCATCTGATTCAGTGTGTACCATCTGATTCAGTGCGTACCATCTGATTCAGTGCGTACCATCTGATTCAGTGCGTACCATCTGATTCAGTGCGTACCATCTGATTCAGTGCGTACCATCTGATTCAGTGCGTACCATCTGATTCAGTGCGTACCATCTGATTCAGTGCGTACCATCTGATTCAGTGCGTACCATCTGATTCAGGTACACTTCCTTCCCCGCTGTAATCAGACCACTGAACGGTCCTTTCAGGTTAGCGTGTAGTCCCGTTCTTCCAACCTATCTCATTGCGAACGTTGTACTTTATTTAACCTACACTTTCTCTGTCGCTGTAACACTACATTCGACGTTTCAGGTCAGGACATGCACTGACGAGGTGCACTCTGGGAACTCTGCTGGTGAGGGTCTTCAAGGGGAATTGGACGAAGAACCATTGGGAACTGTGTTGAGAGAGAGAGGGATCGCACAATGCTGGAGTAACTCAGCGGGTCAGGCAGCATCTCAGGAGAGGAGGAATGGATGACGTTTCAGGTCAAGACCCTTCGGGTCGAGACTCGAGAGATGGAAGTGTGTGGAATGAGGCAGAGAGGGCCTTGGAGAGGGTGGTGAGAGGGAGGGGAGGTGACAGGTAGGGGTGCCAACTATCTCACTCCCAAATACGGGACAAGGTGACGTCACCGCCCCGCGCCCCATGTGCTCCAGCTCCACCAACGGCGGCCGCCCGGGCCGGGAGGCGTGTTACTACGCAACCTCCGTCAGGCAGCGCCCGGGCCTCCGGACCTACACTGTCCGGGCCTACACTGTCCGGACCTACACTGTCCGGGCCTACACTGTCCGGGCCTACACTGTCCGGGCCTACACTGTCCGGGCCTACACTGTCCGGGCCTACACTGTCCGGGACTACACTGTCCGGACCTACACTGTCCGGACCTACACTGTCCGGGCCTACACTGTCCGGACCTTCACTGTCCGGACCTACACTGTCCGGGACTACACTGTCAGGGCCTACGGTGTCCGGGCCTACAGTGTCCGGGCCTACAGCGCCCCCCGGGCCTAATACGGGACAAGGGGCAAACCAATTTAGCTCAAAATACGGGATGCCCTGGCTAATACGGGACAGTTGACAACCCTAGTGACAGGGCATTGAGGGGAGGGGAGGGGGAGGGGTGGTGACAGGATATTGAGGGGAGGGGAGGGGGAGGGGTGGTGACAGGGCATTGAGGGGAGGGGAGGGGAGGGGGAGGGGTGGTGACAGGGCATTGAGGGGAGGGGAGGGGGAGCAGTGGTGACAGGATATTGAGGGGAGGGGACGTGAGGGGGAGGGGTGGTGACAGGGCATTGAGGGGAGGGGAGGTGAGGGGGAGGGGTGGTGACAGGGCATTGAGGGGAGGGGAGGGGAGGGGGAGGGGTGGTGACAGGGCATTGAGGGGAGGGGAGGGGGAGCAGTGGTGACAGGATATTGAGGGGAGGGTCGGTGAGGGGGATGGGTGGTGACAGGGCATTGAGGGGAGGGGAGGTGAGGGGGAGGGGTGGTGACAGGACATTGAGGGTCGGTGAGGGGGAGGGGTGGTGGCAGGGCATTGAGGGTCGGTGTGGGGGAAGGATGGTGATGGGGAGGGGCAGTGAAGGGGAGGGTCGGTGAGGGGGAGGGGTGGTGATGGGGGAGGGGCAGTGAAGGGGAGAGCTAGACGGGGGAGGGGTGAGAGGAGGAGTTTTGCTTTCCTTGGAGCGTAGGAGGCTGAGGAGTGACCTTATTGAGGTGTACAAGATCACGAGGGGCAGGGGTAAAGTGAACGCTGTCTTTTTCCCAGGAGAGAGGATTCTAAACTAGAGGGCACAGGCTTACGGTGAGAAGGATAGATTAAAGAGGGATCTCAGGGGAAAATGTTTCACTCAGAGGATAGTCCGTATCTGGAATGAGCTGCCGGAGGAAGCTGTGAAGCAGATAATATGATGATATTTTAAAACATTTGGGCAGATATATGGATAGGAAGGTTTAGAGGGATATGGGCCAAATGCAGGCAACTGGGACAAGCTTAGAATGCCAACTGGTTCAGCCTGGGCAAAGTGGGCCGAAGGGCCTGTTTCTGTGCCGTACAGCTCTGTGACTGTGCCACAGAACAGCCTCAGTGACAGCTCGGCTGCCTGGCCTCTGAGCAGGTCAGAGGCAGCACAGGAAACCTGCGGCTTCCGTTCAACCTCATGGGCAGGAACTGATCGGGAGTTTTTATTTCTCAAAATGCTGGAGTAACTCAGCGGGTCAGGCAGCATCTCGGGAGAGAAGGAATGGGTGACGTTTCGGGTCGAGACCCTTCTTCAGACTGATTGGCAGTGTTGTCAGCTGCACCACCTGACAGGAGTCACCTGCCAGGCCCAGGCCTAGCCAACACCAGGCCCCAGCCCAGGCTCAGGTGAGTTGTATAGGAGCAAAGAGTCAAGTCAAGTCAATTTATTTGTATAGCACATTTAAAAACAACCCACGTTGACCAAAGTGCTGCACATCTGACTAGGAAAAAAAGAAACATACAGTGGCAGGCAGCCAAACACAACGGCGCGGCCATCTTGAACAAAATGTTAATTCAATCACCCACAGTCCAACAATAAAAGCACTAAACAGGCACCCAAAATTACCCAACCCCAAAAACCCCCCAAAAACACAGTCCAACAATAGAAGCATTAAATAGGCATTCAAATCACACACCCCAAAACCCCCAAAAACACAGTCCAACAATAAAAACATCAAACAGGCACTCAAACCACCCAACCCCAAAAACACACAAAAAAGAAACATCCATCAAAGAAACATCCATCACAGTGAGTCTCCTCCAGTCCTCTCTCTCCTCACTGTGATGGAAGGCCACAATGTCTTTCCCTTCTCCCGCTGTCCTCGCCCGCAGTCAGGTTGTTGTGGTTGCAGGCCGCACCGGACGGTCCACAGCGGGCCGAGCCCAAGGCGCGTCGCGTCGCAGCCGCTCCCGCAGCCTCCGAAGATGGCCGGCTCCGCTGATGATAAGTCCGATCCGGGGCGGGCGAACACGCTGTCGCTGCCGCTGTTGTTGCACGTCGGGGCGGTCGTGGCTCCCGACATTGAAACCCCTGCCCAGCAGAGAAATATCCCGCGGCCATCTTAGGCCGCGCCGGACGGTGAAATGTCCGCGCCCCAAGCCCCGCGATCCGGGGCGGGCGAACACGCTGCCGCTGCCGGAGCTCCCGATGTCGGAATCCACGCGGCCCGAACTTAAGGCGAGTCGCAGCCGCTCCCGCAGCCTCCGAAGACGGCCGGCTCCGGTGGTGGTAAGTCCGATCCGCGGGCTCTGCAAACCAGAGCCCTGGAGGCCGACAGCTCCAGGAGTTGGGCCGATGGTAGGCCGCAGCAGGAACGGAGACACGGCCCAGAAAACAAAGGTCGGGTCTCCGTTCTGAAGGGACACATATTTACAGTGTTAGTTTCCCCCTCCCCCCCACATACACACATAGTACACAAACACAAAAACACCACATCACAACTACAATTAAGACCAAAAAAACCCAACAAAAACACAAAGACAAATGGACCACAGGTGAGCGGCAGCTGCTAGGGCAGTAAGAGGTCCTTCTGCAGTTGTACAGGGCCCTGGTGAGACCACACCTGGAGTACTGTGTGCAGTTTTGGTCTCCTAATTTAAGGAAGGACATTCTTGCTATTGAGGGAGTGCAGCGTGGGTTCACCAGGTTAATTCCCGACAGGACTCTCATATGTTGAAAGAATGGAGCGACTGGGCTTGTATACACTGGAATTTAGAAGGATGAGAGGGGATAATTGAAACATATAAGATTATTAAGGGGTTGGAAACATGTTCCCAATGTTGGGGGAGTCCAGAACCAGGGGCCACAGTTTAAGAATAAGGGGTAGGCCATTTAGAACTGAGATGAGGAAAAACTTTTTCACCCAGAGTTGTGAATTTGTGGAATTCTCTGCCTCAGAAGGCCAATTCACTGGATGCATTCAAGAGAGAGTTAGATAGAGTTAAAGATAGCGGAGTGATGGGGTATGGGGAGAAGGCAGGAACGGGGTACTGATTGTGGATGATCAGCCATGATCATAGTGAATCGCGGTGCTGGCTGGAAGGGCCGAATGGCCTCCTCCTGCACCTATTTTTGTTTTTGTGTTGTTTCAGGGTGGTGCAGGGCCCAGAGGGAGACACAGGGGGAGAGGGCCACAGGTAGTGGTGCGGACGGGGAACGACCCTGATCCCTGGATCACTCCGTTGCCCCCCCTCCTCCTCGAGCCTCCAGCTCGTCGTGATGTGGGGAGCATGGGCAGGCCAGTCCCTCCCTCCAGTCCGTGCTGACCTCTCCTCCTGCACTCGCCCTGTTTGCCTTGATCCTTCCCCCCCACCCCCACCCCCCCGGCTCTCCCACCTCCCCGGCCGGTAATGCCCTCAGCCATGGGGCCTGTGCCGCGACACAGCACGGCCAGCCCGGCGATGGAGAGGTCTCCTTGGATCAGATCCTCCCCCAGGCCTCAGCGTACCGTCACCAGTCTCAGGGGGCGGTCTCCTCACTCCCCCCATCCTCCGCGTCAAGCTGAGTGTACACGGTCGTGAACGACTCTCCCCCCCACCCTCACACCAGCCTCTCTGCGTCCCCCCCCCCGGAGACTGGGAACAACCCCCCGAGAATGAGTGTGAGCATGTGTCAGAATGTGTGTGAGTGCATGTGAGAGTGTGCATGCAAGTGTGTGTGTGTGTGCATGTGAAGGTTTTTGTGTGTGTGTCAGTGTGTGCATGTGAGCCTGTGTGTGTGTGTGAGCCTGTGTGTGTGTGTGTGGGTATGAGTGTGTGAGCCTGTGTGTGTGGGTGTGAGCCTATGTGTGTGTGGGTGTCAGTGTGTGCATGTGAAGGTTTTTGTGTGTGTGTCAGTGTGTGCATGTGCGTGTGTGTGTGCATGTGAACTTGTGTGTGTGGGTGTGAATGTGTGTGTGCATGTGAGTGTGGGCGTGTGTGTGTGAGTGTGTGCATGTGAGTGTGTGTGTGCATGTGAGTGTGTGCATGTGAGCGTGTGTGTGCATGAGCGTGTGTGTATGTGAGAGTGTGCGTGCAACTGTGTGTGTGAATGTGAGCAGGTGAGTGTGTGTGGGTGTGAGTGCACGTGAGCGCGTGTGTGAGTGTGGGTATGAGCGTGAGTGTGTGTGTGGGTATGAGTGTGTGTGTGAGTGTGTGTGGGTATGAGCGTGAGTGTGTGTGTGGGTATGAGTGTGTGTGTGAGTGTGTGTGGGTATGAGCGTGAGTGTGTGTGTGGGTATGAGTGTGTGTGTGAGTGTGTGTGGGTATGAGCGTGAGTGTGTGTGTGGGTATGAGTGTGTGTGAGTGTGTGTGCCGGTGTGGGTCGATGATTGTCCCGTGGACAGAGGGACATGGGCAGACTTTGTTTGCGTGTTATCCACGCAGATCATGCCACACACGTGTGTGTCAGGTGGTGCTAAAAAAAAATAACAGAGGTCAGACCGGGGTGTTATTGATTTTACTGCTTTTGACGCATAAAAAAAGCCACAAATATTTTACAGCAACAATTACAGAACTAAACTTTGTCCCTTGAAAGAGGGTGTGAGACTGGCACAGCAACAGTTAGGAAGTAGATACAAAGTTAAAGACACAGAGTTATGCAGCATGGAAACAGGCCCTTCGGCCCACCTAGTCCATGCTGATCAACATCTGCCGTCCCTCGTGTCCCAGATGTTGCCTCATTCCTGGCTGTGGATGTGAGGTGCAGGAAGCCGCTGTAACAACCCCACGTGGACAGTACATTCACAGGAGCGGTCTGGAGGTATGGGCCAGATGTAGCCGGGTGGGACTAGCTGGGTCAGTGTGGATGCGTTGCGCTGAAGGGCCTGTTTCTGTGCTGTGACTCATGTCCTTAGCCGGGTGGTTTTCTGCTGTTCTTCTGCAGTTGTACAGGGCACTGGTGAGACCACATCTGGAGTATAGTGTGTAGTTTTGGTCTCCTAATTTGAGGAAGGACATCCTTGCTATTGAGGCAGTGCAGCGTAGGTTCACCAGGTTAATCCCTGGGATGGCGGGACTGTCATATAAGGAAAGATTGGAAAGACTGGGTTTGTATTCACTAGAGTTTAGAAGGATGAGATGGGATCTAATAGAAACATATAAAATTGCAAAAGGACTAGACAAGCTAGATGCAGAAAAAATGTTCCCAATGTTGGGGGAGTTCAGAACCAGGGGACACAGTCGAAGAATAAAGGGGAGGCCATTTAAAACTGAGGTGAGAATTTGTGGAATTCTCTGCCACAGAGGGCAGTGGAGGCCAATTCACTGGATGAATTTAAAAGAGTTAGATAGAGCTCTAGGGGCTAGTGGAATCAAGGGATATGGGGAAAAGGCAGGCACGGGTTACTGATTGTAGATGATCAGCCATGATCATATTGAACGGCGGTGCTGGCTCGAAGGGCCAAATGGCCTCCTGCACCTATTTTCTATGTTTCTTTGTTTTCTAAGTTCCCTGCTGGGATTGTATCGACAATGACGACCAGCTGCCTCTCTCCCTCTGCCCTCCTGCTGGGATTGTATCGACAATGACGACCAGCTGCCTCTCTCCCTCTGCCCTCCTTCCTCTCCAGACTTTCTCCTTCCCTCTCTCTCCAACTTCACGCACAGAGGCTGGCCGTGATCGGCCACACGGCCCCTGTTGTTAATGATCAGCCAGTTCTCAGTGCTTTCGCAAGCAGCTGCTTTCACAATGCCGCTCACCGCCGCTGCCTTGGACGGGACTACAGCTCGTGACCCCCGTCCCATCCCCACCCCGCCTACGGCCGTCCCACATCCCGCCAGGACGAGCCGCTCGGAGCACGGGGAGCTGCCAGCCTGTGTTCCCGTTCAACAAGGTGCAGTCCACATTAATGGTGCTCCCACCTCCAACGGCACAGAGAGGGCTACAGGGAACGCCGCTGCTGGGGTTACATTTCAGCTGCTAGTAGCAGGCGGGCATTCGGCCCGCAATCCTGCTAGCCCACTGCCAGTCTCTCCACTGCCCGCCTCACACCAGTGTCTCTGCCTCCTGGAGGACCGGAAGAGGTGTGGCAGTGGGGTGGGGGGGTAGGGCTACAGTAGGGGGGTGGGGGAGACAGTGGGGGGGGCGGATACAGTGGGGGGGGGGGGGGGGCTGGGGGATACAGTGGGGGGGATACAGTGGGGGGTTAACATAGTTTTAAGGTGAGAGGGGCAAAGTTTAAAGATGTGTGGGGCGTGGTGCCGGGGGGCGGGGGTGGGGGCAGATGTGTGGGGTGTGGTGCGGGGGGGGATGTGTGGGGCGTGCTGCGGGGGGCGGGGCGGATGTGTGGGGCGTGGTGTGGGGGCAGATGTGTGGGGCGTGGTGCAGGGGGGGATGTGTGGGGCGTGGTGTGGGGGCAGATGTGTGGGGCGTGGTGCGGGGGGGGATGTGTGGGGCGTGGTGCGGGGGGGGCGGGGCGGATGTGTGGGGCGTGGGTGGATGTTTGGGGCGTAGTGCAGGGGTGGATGTGTGGGGCGTGCTGCGGGGGGCGGGGCGGATGTGTGGGGCGTAGTGCAGGGGTGGATGTGTGGGGCGTGCTGCGGGGGGCGGGGCGTGGTGCGGGGGGGCGGGGCGGATGTGTGGTGCGGGGGTGGATGTGTGGGGCGTAGTGCAGGGGTGGATGTGTGGGGCGTGCTGCGGGGGGCGGGGCGTGGTGCGGGGGGGCGGGGCGGATGTGTGGTGCGGGGGTGGATGTGTGGGGCGTAGTGCAGGGGTGGATGTGTGGGGCGTGCTGCGGGGGGTGGTGGATGTGTGGGGCGTAGTGCAGGGGTGGATGTGTGGTGCGGGGGTGGATGTGTGGGGCGTAGTGCAGGGGTGGATGTGTGGGGCGTGCTGCGGGGGGTGGTGGATGTGTGGGGCGTGCTGCGGGGGGCGGGGCGGATGTGTGGGGGGGGTGGGGGCGGATGTGTGGGGCGGGGTGGATGTGTGGGGCGTGCTGCGGGGGGCGGGGCGGATGTGTGGGGGGGGTGGGGGCGGATGTGTGGGGCGGGGTGGATGTGTGGGGCGTGCTGCGGGGGGCGGGGCGGATGTGTGGGACGGGGCGGATGTGTGGGGCGGGGTGGATGTGTGGGGCGTGCTGCGGGGGGCGGGGCGGATGTGTGGGGTGGGGTGGATGTGTGAGGCGTGCTGCGGGGGGGGGGTGGATGTGTGGGGCGTGCTGCGGGGGGGGGTGGATGTGTGGGGGGGGTGGGGGTGGATGTGTGGGGCGGGGTGGATGTGTGGGGCGGGGTGGATGTGTGGGGCGTGCTGCGGGGGGCGGGGCGTGGTGCGGGGGGACGGGGCGGATGTGTGGTGCGGGGGTGGATGTGTGGGGCGTGCTGCGGGGGGGGGTGGATGTGTGGGGCGTGCTGCGGGGGGGGTGGATGTGTGGGGGGGGTGGGGGTGGATGTGTGGGGCGGGGTGGATGTGTGGGGCGTGCTGCGGGGGGCGGGGCGGATGTGTGGGGGGGGTGGGGGCGGATGTGTGGGGCGGGGTGGATGTGTGGGGCGTGCTGCGGGGGGCGGGGCGGATGTGTGGGGGGGTGGGGGCGGATGTGTGGGGCGGGGTGGATGTGTGGGGCGTGCTGCGGGGGGCGGGGCGGATGTGTGGGGGGGTGGGGGCGGATGTGTGGGGGGGCGGGGTGGATGTGTGGGGCGTGCTGCGGGGGGCGGGGCGGATGCGACAGTGGTGTTTGAGCCTGTGGATAGGGACATGGACATGCAGGGATGGAGGGATGTGGGTCACGTGCAGGCGGAGGAGTTAGGTTAACGGCATCATGTTGAGCACGGACATAGTGGGCCAAAGGGCCTGTCCTGTGCTGTACCGTTCCAAGTCCACCCAGGCAAGACAAGGGGGTCCTCATTGCTTGGATCACAGGAGGGGAGGACCAGCGGCAGCCCAGGCTCTGGGTCCAGCTCTGGTCAGCGTTGGCTGCAGGCCGCAGTCAGCGGTGGCGGCGGGTTGTGGCTGCAGTCAGGGGTGGTTGTGGTCAATGGTGGCTGTGGTCAGCGAGTGTGGTCAGTGGGGTGTGGTCAGTGGGGTGTGGTCAGTGAGTGTGGTCAGTGGGGGGTGTGGTCAATGGTGGCTGTGGTCAGCGAGTGTGGTCAGTAGGTGTGGTCAGTGGGGGGTGTGGTCAGTGGGGTGTGTGGTCAGTGGGGGGTGTGGTCAGTGGGGGGTGTGGTCAGTGGGGGGTGTGGTCAGTGGGGTGTGTGGTCAGTGGGGGTGTGGTCAGTGGGGGGTGGTCAGTGGGGTGTGGTCAGTGGGGGCGTTGTTAGTGGGGTGAGGTTAGAGCAGGTAGTGGTCAGTGGGGTGTGTGGTCAGTGGGGGTGAGGTCAGTGGGGGTGAGGTCAGTGGGGTGTGTGGTCAGTGGGGGTGAGGTCAGTGGGGTGTGTGGTCAGTGGGGGTGTGGTCAGTGGGGGCGTGGTCAGTGGGGGTGAGGTCAGTGGGGTGTGTGGTCAGTGGGGTGTGGTCAGTGGGGTGTGTGGTCAGTGGGGTGTGTGGTCAGTGGGGTGTGGTCAGTGGGGTGTGTGGTCAGTGGGGTGTGTGGTCAGTGGGGGTGAGGTCAGTGGGGTGTGTGGTCAGTGGGGTGTGGTCAGTGGGGGTGAGGTCAGTGGGGTGTGTGGTCAGTGGGGGTGAGGTCAGTGGGGGGTGTGGTCAGTGGGGGTGAGGTCAGTGGGGGGTGAGGTCAGTGGGGGTGTGGTCAGTGGGGTGTGTGGTCAGTGGGGGTGAGGTCAGTGGGGTGTGTGGTCAGTGGGGGTGTGGTCAGTGGGGGCGTGGTCAGTGGGGGTGAGGTCAGTGGGGTGTGTGGTCAGTGGGGGTGAGGTCAGTGAGGTGTGTGGTCAGTGGGGGTGTGGTCATTGGGGGCGTGGTCAGTGGGGGTGGTCAGTGGGGGTGTGGTCAGTGGGGGTGTGGTCAGTGGGGGCATGGTCAGTGGGGTGAGGTTAGTGGGTGTGTGGTCAGTGGGGGTGAGGTCAGTGGGGGTGTGGTCAGTGGGGTGTGTGGTCAGTGGGGTGTGTGGTCAGTGGGGGTGAGGTCAGTGGGGGTGAGGTCAGTGGGGGTGTGGTCAGTGGGGTGTGTGGTCAGTGGGGGTGAGGTCAGTGGGGGTGAGGTCAGTGGGGGTGAGGTCAGTGGGGTGAGGTCAGTGGGTGTGTGGTCAGTGGGGGTGAGGTCAGTGGGGGTGAGGTCAGTGGGGTGAGGTCAGTGGGGATGTGGTCAGTGGGGTGTGTGGTCAGTGGGGGTGAGGTCAGTGGGGGTGAGGTCAGTGGGGGTGTGGTCAGTGGGGTGTGTGGTCAGTGGGGGTGAGGTCAGTGGGGGTGAGGTCAGTGGGGGTGAGGTCAGTGGGGGTGAGGTCAGTGGGGGTGTGGTCAGTGGGGTGTGTGGTCAGTGGGGGTGAGGTCAGTGGGGGTGAGGTCAGTGGGGTGAGGTCAGTGGGGGTGTGGTCAGTGGGGTGTGTGGTCAGTGGGGGTGAGGTCAGTGGGGTGAGGTCAGTGGGGGTGAGGTCAGTGGGGTGAGGTCAGTGGGGGTGTGGTCAGTGGGGTGTGTGGTCAGTGGGGGTGAGGTCAGTGGGGGTGAGGTCAGTGGGGGTGAGGTCAGTGGGGGTGAGGTCAGTGGGGGTGAGGTCAGTGGAGGGCAAAGATACTAGAGGAACAGGATGGACCACTCCGTTGAAATCGCCTATGCTGTGTACAAAATGCATCTTCTGGATGCGCTGGGACGCATCCTCAGTGATGTGACCTGGGGTCATCGGGTGTTTCGGGTCTCACAACATCAGACCCCCTCGCCCAGGTGACCCAGCAGCAACTGCCCACGGATCAGCCCTCTTCATCCAAAGCCATCTGGTGGCTTTCTCTGCGGTTTTGCTTGCGGATTGAATGGCTCTCTTCTTTGCCAGCCCCGTAATGCCCAATTGGTTGAGGACTTTGCAGAGTGAGTGCCCTGCAAAGCCTCTACAGCCCACCTCTATGGGTTCATGGTATGTCTTCCAGCCTCTGTCCCGGCACATCTCCACCAGCTCCTGCTACTTTGCGCGTTTCCTCTCATTTGCTTCTTCAATACGCTCTTCCCAGGGCACCGTCAGCTCCAGAATGATCAGCTGTTTGGTCACTTCGGAGGTGATGATCGTGTCTGGCCAGAGTGATGTTGCTGTGATGTGCTGCGGAAATGTCAGCTGTTTGCTCAGATCGACGTGCATCTGCCAGTCAGTGACCGTGTAGAGGAGGCCCACCCTTGTTTGTGGTTGTGGTCGAGGCTTCTCTCCAGCTTTGACAAAAGTGATTGATTTCTTCAGGGCGTGCTGGTGTTTGCTGCTACTGATGGCAGTGGCTATGCTCTCAGCAACCACCTTGAGCACCTGGTCATGGCCCCACCGATAGCGACCTTCACCAAGGGACTTTGGGCAGCTGCTGAGGAGATGTTCTAATGATCCTCTTCCAGAGCAAAGTGGGCAGGAAGGTGTCACGCTCTTGCCCCAGACGTGGAGGTTTGCTGGACTTGGTAGGGCATCGTAGACAGCTTGGACAAGGAACCGGACGCGCTGGAAGTCTGCCTGCATGATGATTGACCAGGTAATCCTGCGCTGTGGTCTGCTCTCCCACCTTGTCCACGCTCCCTGCTGCCTGAGCCCCACCATCCTGCTCACACGCTCTTCCTCCACACCTGCTCGCACCTCTTCCTGGATGAGATGGTGTCTCTCCTTGCCCTGGGCCTTGCCCTGGGCCTTGCCCTGGGCCTTGCCAACATGGGTCTTAGGGAAGTATCCCAAACTCGCTCTGCCAGTTGCCATGACTCCCACCAATACCTTTTGTCTTAGGCGTGACTCTGCCACCTCCACTGCTTTCTCCGCCCTCCATTTCCTCCCTGTTCTCACCTCGATGCCAGCCGATGACACCTTTTGGTCCCTGGAGTCCCTGTACTGTAGGGCTTCTCTTGTCCGTGCCACCATAAACTCTTCAGTGAGGCCACTGAATGGGAGCTGCAAGATGTTACTGGTCCCGTACAGTGCTGCACTGTTGAGGCTGTGGGGAAGGCCAAGCCACTTGTGAAGAAAGCCACTGATCTTCCTTTCGAGGGACTCAACTGTGGTCAATGGAACAGCGTAAACCTGGAGAGGCCACAGGACTCGGGGCAGGATGGAATGCTGATAGATCCAGGCCTTGAATCTGCCAGGTAGGCCTGACTTGTCGACTTTGGTGAGCCAGGCTTCAAGGTCTTCGATAGACTTTTTAATGGCGGCAGAGTCTCTCAGAGTTGCGTCAAAAAGCTTCCCCAAACTCTTGACAGGTTTCTCAGTGATGGAGAGAATGGCAGTTCCGGATAATAAGAAGTGGAATTTGTCAGTCACCTTCCCCTTCTTCAGCACCATGGACCTTGACTTGGTTGGCTTGAAACTCATCCTTGCCCAAGTGATAAGCTTCTCAAGACCTTGTAGGATCCCCCTACTCCCTGGGACTGATGTTGTGGTGATGGTAAGGTCGTCCATAAAAGCTCTTATTGGGGGCTGTCATACACCAGACTTGGTTAGGGGGCCTCTGCATTCCACCCCGGCTGACTTGGCCACCATGTTCATGGCAAGAGCAAAAAGAATAACAGAAATGGTGTAGCCCGTTATTATTCCTTTTCCACACCCATGCCAGTCTGATGTTTCAGACCCAGAAGTCACCCTCAGCCTGAAATTATGGTAATAATCCAGGATCAGGACCTTGATCTTATTGGGAACATGGTGGCGGTGTAGTGCAAGATCAACCAGTCTGTGCGGCATGGACCCATAGGCATTGGCCAGGTCCAACCACAGAACAACTATGTCGCCTCTGTTCTCATGGGCTTCTCTGATGAGCTGCGTGACTACTCCAGTGTGCTCCGAGCAGCCGGGAAATCCAGGAATCCCACCATTCTGCACAGAGGGGCCGATGTAGCTGTTTTTGAGGATAAACTCAGTTAATCTTCGGGAGACAATGCTGAAAAACACCTTCCCTTCCACGCTCAGCAGCGAGATTGACCAAAACTGATTGATGTTCTTTGAGTTTTCCTCTTTCGGGATCCAAACTCCCTCAGCACACCTCCACTAGTCATCAACTCTCCCCCTTCGCCATACCACCTTCAAGATCTTCCATAGGTGTGGAAGGAGCTCTGGGCAGTGCTTGTACACTATGTATGGCACGCCACTAGGGCCTGGTGCAGAGGCTGAGCGTGCTGCCTTGATGACCTCCTCAACCTCATTCAGACTCGGCTCCCTCAGGTTGAACTCCGTTGTTGGGGGGGCTGGGCTGATGAGGGCTTTATAAGAAAATAACTGCAGATGCTGGTACAAATCGATTTATTCACAAAATGCTGGAGTAACTCAGCAGGTCAGGCAGCATCTCAGGAGAGAAGGAATGGGTGACGTTTCGGATCGGGACCCTTCTTCAGACTGATGTCAGGGGGTGGGACAAAGGAAGGATATAGGTGGAGACAGGAAGATAGAGGGAGAACTGGGAAGGAGGAGGGGAAGGGAGGGACAGAGGAACTATCTAAAGTTGGAGAAGTCGATGTTCATACCACTGGGCTGCAAACTGCCCAGGCGAAATATGAGGTGCTGTTCCTCCAATTTCCGGTGGGCCTCACTATGGCACTGGAGGAGGCCCATGACAGAAAGGTCAGACTGGGAATGGGAGGGGGAGTTGAAGTGCTCAGCCACCGGGAGATCAGGTTGGTTAATGCGGAACGAGCGCAGGTGTTGAGCGAAGCGATCGCCGAGCCTGCGCTTGGTTTCGCCGATGTAAATAAGTTGACATCTGGAGCAGCGGATGCAATAGATGAGGTTGGAGGAGGTGCGGGTGAACCTCTGTCTCACCTGGAAAGACTGTTTGGGTCCTTTGATGGAGTTGAGGGGGGAGGTAAAGGGACAGGTGTTGCATCTCGTGCGGTTGCAGGGGAAAGTGCCCGGGGATGGGGTGGTTTGGGTAGGAAGGGACGAGTGGACCAAGGAGTTACGGAGGGAACGGTCTCTGCAGAACGCAGAGAGGGGAGGGGATGGGAAGATATGGCCAGTGGTGGGGTCCCGTTGTAGGTGACGGAAATGTTGGTGGATGATATGTTGGATCCGCTGGCTGGTGGGGTGGAAGGTGAGAACGAGGGGGATTCTGTCCTTGTTGCGAGTGGGGGGAGGGGGAGCAAGAGCGGAGCTGCGGGATGTAGAAGAGACCCTAGTGAGAGCCTCATCTATAATGGAGGAAGGGAAGCCCCATTTTCTGAAGAACGAGGACATCTCGGAAGCCCTAGTTTGAAACACCTCATCCCGGGCGCAGATGCGGCGTAGACGGAGGAATTGGGAGTAGGGGATAGACTTTTTGCAGGGGACCGGGTGGGAAGAGGTGTAGTCCAGATAGCTGTGCGAGTCGGTGGGAGTCCAGATAGCAGAGGGCTTTGTTGGGTTTGAGCTCAGATTGAACTCTGTTGATGGGGGGGCTGGGCTGATGAGGGCTTTGTTGGGGTTGAGCTCAGATTGAACTCTGTTGATGGGGGGGGGGGGGGGGGGGGCTGGGCTGATGAGGGCTTTGTTGGGTTTGAGCTCAGATTGAACTCTGTTGTTGGGGGGGCTGGGCTAATGAGTGCTTTGTTGGGTTCAAGTTCCTGTTCCCTCATCGGATCGCTCAGGGTGTCATGGAGGAAGCGATTGACTTCATCTGTTGAGCACATGAGGTGGCCACTGCGCTTGTCCCCAAGTAATCGCCTGGTGAAACCAAAGGGATTGGCATTGAATGCAGCTCGCTTCCTGGCTCTCTCTCTTCCTCTTCTCCTGTGCCACTCTGCTCTGCGGAGGGTCATAAGCCTTTTCCTAAGGATGTTTCGTAGGTCGGCCAAAGCTTGCTTCTCCTCTTCGGTAGATGTCTTGTACTGGTTTTTGAGGGTTAGGAGCTCCAGCCGTATTTGATGTATTTTGGTGGCCCTGCGGTTCATGGTGGAGGTGGGGGGCTTGGTGTTACTTTTCTCACCATGGCCAAATCTTTCAGAGGCATAACTGACAATGATGGCAGTCATTGTTTGGAGTCGGCGATCTGTATCTCCTTTGGCTGTGGCTTGAATGATGTTGGTCACGTCTTTGTCAAACTGCAGCCATTCATTCCAGTTGCTGGCTGGGGGCACAATCCGCTGCTGTGGAACTACTCTGCAGGGGTTGGGAGACTCTGGTGGGTGGAGGGGCTGGGCTCTGTGGGCCGGGGTCTTCCTGCGTCTCACCAGGTTCAGGGCCTGTGCACTGCATCTCTTTCCCCTTCTCCGAGCATTTCATTCTGGCCTGCTGGATTCTTGCAGAGCTTTACGCAAATGCATCTTATACTCATAGACAAGTCGTTTGCGTGGGTCAATAACCTTTGGTCTGTCCTATTGGGCGTAGTCAGTGCAGGTGTGGTCAGTGTGGGGTGTGGGGGATGTGGTCAGTGTGTGGTGTAGTCAGTGGGGGGTGTGGTCAGTGGGGGGTGTGGTCAGTGGGGGTGTGGTCAGTGTGGGGTGTGGTCAGTGTGGGAGGTGTGGTCAGTGTGGGGGTGTGGTCAGTGTGGGGTGTGGTCAGTGGGGGTGTGGTCAGTGTGAGGGTGTGGTCAGTGTGGGGTGTGGTCAGTGTGGGGGTGTGGTCAGTGTGGGGTGTGGTCAGTGTGGGGGTGTGGTCTGTGTGGGGGTGTGGTCAGTGTGGGGTGTGGTCAGTATGTGGAGTGTGGTCAGTGTGGGGTGTGGTCAGTGTGGGGAGTGGTCAGTGGGGGTGTGTGGTCAGTGTGGGTGTGGTCAGTGTGGGGGGTGTGGTCAGTGTGGGGGGTGTGGTCAGTGTGGGGTGTGTAGTCAGTGGGGTTGTGGTCAGTGTGGTTGTGGTCAGTGGGGGGTTGTCAGTGTGGGGTGTAGTCAGTGTGGGGTGTGTGGTCAGTGTGGGGTGTGTGGTCAGTGTGGGGTGTGTGGTCAGTGTGGGGTGTGGTCAGTGTGGGTGTGGTCAGTGGGGGGTTGTCAGTGTGGGGGGCGTAGTCAGTGTGGGGTGTGTGGTCAGTGTGGGGGGTGTGGTCAGTGGGGGTGTGTGGTCAGTGTGGGTGTGGTCAGTGTGGGGGGTGTGGTCAGTGGGGGTGTGTGGTCAGTGTGGGTGTGGTCAGTGTGGGGGGTGTGGTCAGTGTGGGGTGTGTGGTCAGTGTGGGGTGTGTGGTCAGTGGGGGTGTGTGGTCAGTGTGGGGGGTGTGGTCAGTGGGGGGGTGTGGTCAGTGTGGGTGTGGTCAGTGTGGGGGGTGTGGTCAGTGGGGGTGTGTGGTCAGTGTGGGGTGTGTGGTCAGTGTGGGGGGTGTGGTCAGTGGGGGTGTGTGGTCAGTGTGGGGGGTGTGGTCAGTGGGGGTGTGTGGTCAGTGTGGGGTGTGTGGTCAGTGTGGGGTGTGTGGTCAGTGTGGGGTGTGTGGTCAGTGTGGGGTGTGTGGTCAGTGTGGGGTGTGTGGTCAGTGTGGGGTGTGTGGTCAGTGTGGGGTGTGTGGTCAGTGTGGGGTGTGTGGTCAGTGTGGGGTGTGTGGTCAGTGTGGGGTGTGTGGTCAGTGTGGGGTGTGTGGTCAGTGTGGGGTGTGTGGTCAGTGTGGGGTGTGTGGTCAGTGTGGGGTGTGTGGTCAGTGTGGGGTGTGTGGTCAGTGTGGCGTGTGTGGTCAGTGTGGGGTGTGTGGTCAGTGTGGGGTGTGTGGTCAGTGTGGCGTGTGTGGTCAGTGTGGGGTGTGTGGTCAGTGTGGGGTGTGTGGTCAGTGGGGGATGTGTGGTCAGTGTGGGGGGTGTTCAGCGTGGTCAGTGGTGGCTGGTGTGGGGTGTGGTCAGTGTGGGGGGTGTGGTCAGTGTGGGGGTGTGGCCAGTGTGGGGGTGGACAGTGTGGGGGGTGTGGTCAGTGTGGGGGGTGTGGTCAGTGTGGGGGTGTGGTCAGTGTGGGGGGTGTGGTCAGTGTGGGGTGTGGTCAGTGTGGGGGTGTGGTCAGTGTGGGGGTGTGGTCAGTGTGGGGGTGTGGTCAGTGTGGGGGTGTGGTCAGTGGTGGCTGGTGTGGTCAGTGTGGGTGTGTGGTCTGTGTGGGGATTGTCAGTGTGGGGTGTGGCCAGTGTGGGGGTGGACAGTGTGGGGTGTGGTCAGTGTGGGGGTGTGGTCAGTGTGGGGGTGTGGTCAGTGTGGGGGTGTGGTCAGTGTGTGGTGTGGTCAGTGTGGGGGTGTGGTCAGTGTGGGGTGTGGTCAGTGTGGGGTGTGGTCAGTGTGTGGTGTGGTCAGTGTGGGGATTGTCAGTGTGGGGTGTGGCCAGTGTGGGGTGTGGCCAGTGTGGGGGTGGACAGTGTGGGGTGTGGTCAGTGTGGGGATTGTCAGTGTGGGGTGTGGCCAGTGTGGGGGGTGTGGTCAGTGTGTGGTGTGGTCAGTGTGGGGGGTGTGGTCAGTGTGGGGGTGGACAGTGTGGGGTGTGGTCAGTGTGGGGTGTGTGGTCAGTGTGGGGGTGTGGCCAGTGTGGGGGGTGTGGTCAGTGTGGGGGTGTGGTCAGTGTGGGGGTGTGGCCAGTGTGGGGGTGGACAGTGTGGGGTGTGGTCAGTGTGGGGGGTGTGGTCAGTGTGGGGGTGTGGTCAGTGTGTGGTGTGGTCAGTGTGTGGTGTGGTCAGTGTGGGGGGTGTGGCCAGTGTGGGGGTGGACAGTGTGGGGTGTGGTCAGTGTGGGGGTGTGGTCAGTGTGGGGGTGTGGCCACTGTGGGGGGTGTGGTCAGTGTGGGGGTGTGGTCAGTGTGTGGTGTGGTCAGTGTGGGGGGTGTGGTCAGTGTGGGGGTGTGGTCAGTGTGGGCTGTGTGGGGATTGTCAGTGTGGGGTGTGGCCAGTGTGGGGGTGGACAGTGTGGGGTGTGGTCAGTGTGGGGGGTGTGGTCAGTGTGGGGTGTGGTCAGTGTGGGGGTGTGGTCAGTGTGGGGGGTGTGGTCAGTGTGGGGGGTGTGGCCAGTGTGGGGTGTGGCCAGTGTGGGGATTGTCAGTGTGGGGTGTGGCCAGTGTGGGGGGCGTGGTCAGTGTGGGGGTGTGGTCAGTGTGTGGTGTGGTCAGTGTGGGGATTGTCAGTGTGGGGTGTGGTCAGTGTGTGGTGTGGTCAGTGTGGGGATTGTCAGTGTGGGGTGTGGCCACTGTGGGGGTGGACAGTGTAGGGGTGGACAGTGTGGGGTGTGGTCAGTGTGGGGTGTGTGGACAGTGTGGGGTGTGGGGGGTGTGGTCAGTTGGGTGTGGTCAGTGTGGGGGTGTGGTCAGTGTGGGGTGTGTGGTCAGTGTGGGGTGTGGTCAGTGGGGGGTGTGGTCACTGGGGGTGTGGTCAGTGTGGGGGTGTGGTCAGTGAGGTTGTGGTCAGTGGGGGTGTGGTTAGTGTGGGGGTGTGGTCAGTGGGGTGTGGTCAGAGTGGGGTGTGTAGTCAGTGGGGTTGTGGTCAGTGGGGGGGTGCGGTCAGTGGGGGGTTGTCAGTGTGGGGGGTGTGGTCAGTGGGGGGGTGCGGTCAGTGGGGGGTTGTCAGTGTGGGGGATGTGGTCAGTGTGGGGGTGTGGTTAGTGTGGGGGTGTGGTCAGTGTGGGGGTGTGGTCAGTGTGGGGGGGTGGTCAGTGGGGGGTTATGGTCAGTGGGGGGTAGTCGGTGTGTGGATGTGGTCAGTGTTGGTCAGTGTGGGTGGTGGTCAGTGTGGGTCAGTGTAAGTGTGGTGTGTCAGTAGGGGTGCAGGCCATGGTCAGTGTGGGGGTGTGGTCAGTGTGGGGGTGTGGTCAGTGTGGGGGGGTGGTCAGTGGGGGGGTATGGTCAGTGGGGGGGTGGTCAGTGGGGGGTAGTCGGTGTGGTGGTGCTGGACACGGGTGCAGTGGCGTGGTGGTGGTGCTGGACACGGGTGCAGTGGCGTGGTGGTGGTGCTGGACACGGGTGCAGTGGCGTGGTGGTGGTGCTGGACACGGGTGCAGTGGCGTGGTGGTGGTGCTGGACACGGGTGCAGTGGCGTGGTGGTGGTGCTGGACACGGGTGCAGTGGCGTGGTGGTGGGCGGGAGGCAGTGTGAGACTGATGGGGGTTTGATCGCCTGGTGACGGGGTTGTAACTCTGCCTCTGGTCCCCCCACCACAGGTCCGCCCCAGAGAGATGACCAGCCGCCTGGAGACTCCGGGGTCAGCGACCGTGGTGAACGGCGTTGGTGAACGGCGTTGGTGAACGGCGTTGGTGAACGGCGTTGGTGAACGCGGTGGTGAACGGCGGTGGTGAACGCGGTGGTGAACGGCGGTGGTGAACGCGGTGGTGAATGGCGGTGGTGAACGGCGGTGGTGAACGGCGGTGGTGAACGCGGTGGTGAACGGCGGTGGTGAACGCGGTGGGCATCGGTTGTGGTGAACGCGGTGGTGAACGGCGGTGGTGAATGGCGATGCCTCGGGCCCACCGGCTGCGGTGGACGTTCCCAGCCGTGGTGTGCCGGGCTAGGGGGGTCCTCCTGCTGCCCATCCTGTTGCTCCCCCTCTGGCTCCTGTGGACAGCCCGGCCGCCCTGCACACTCACCTCGTGCCTCTGCGAGACCTGCATCACTGACCCTGGCCTCTCCACGTGGTTCGACCAGCGCTTCAACACCACCGTGCAGCCGCTATTGACCAGCGACAACAGCAACATCCCCGCTGGCATCCTCCTGTGGTGGTTGGTGAGCAGATCACACACTCACTCACACTGAAAGTCAAATAGCTGCACGTGCTGACAACCTGAAACACAAACAGAAAATGCTGCAGGACAGGCAGCATCTGTGGAAGGAGCAGTTAGAAACATAGAAAACAGGTGCAGGAGGAGGCCCTTCTAGCCATTCATTGTGATCATGGCCGATCATCTACAATCAGTAACCCGTGCCTGCCTTCTCCCCGTATCCTTTGATTCCACTAGCCCCTAGAGCTCTATTTCACTCTCTTTTAAATTCATCCAGTGAATCGGTCTCCACTGCCCTCTGTGGCAGAGAATTCCACAAATTCACAACTCTCTGGGTGAAAAAGTTCTTTCTCACCTCAGTTTTAAATGGCCTTCCCTTTATTCTAAGACTGTGGCCCCTGGTTCTGGACTCCCGCAACATTGGAAACATTTTTCCTGCATCTAGCTTGTCCAGTCCTTTTATAATTTCATACGTTTCTATAAGATCCCCTCTCATCCTTCTAAACTCCAGTGAATACAAGCCCAGTCTTTCCAATCTTTCCTCATATGACAGTCCCTCCATCCCGGGGATTAACCTCGTGAACCTACGCAGCACTGCCTCAATAGCAAGGATGCCCTTCCTCAAATTAGGAGACCAAAACTGCGCACAATACTCCAGGTGTGCTCCGCCTTTCAATCATGGCGGGTCTATCTTTCCCCCTCAATCCCATTCTCCTGGCTTTGGCCCATAACCCCTGACACCCGTAATAATCAAGAACCTCCACTTTATGAATTGACCTGATGAATTGTCGCAATGAATTCCAAAGATTCACCACTTCAAGGCTGCCAGTCTGTGTAACGTGTTGTAAATTGTGGATAGGGTTGCCAACTTCCTCACTCCCAAATACGGGACAAAGGGTGACGTCACCGCCCCGCGCCCCACGTGACCTCACCCAGCCAGCGGCCACGTGCTCCGCAACCCGCCTCCCGGCCCGGGCCGCCGCCATTGGTGGAGCGGGAGCACGTGGCCGCTGGCTGGGTGAGGTCACCTGGGGCGCGGGGCGGTGACATCGCCCTTGTCCCGTATTTGGGAGTGAGGAAATTGGCAACCCTATTAATACAGGACAAGGGTGGTCCCGTACGGGACAAACTAATTTAGCCTAAAATACGGGATGTCCAAGCTAATACGGGACAGTTGGCAACACTACTGTGGAACATGTCAGAATAGGAACTGATGCAAGATGACGACAGGCAGACAAGGCCAGTCCTGGGAGTGGGGCAGAGACAGGGGGCTTCCCAAAGCGGGGAACAGACACACACTGGGTGCTGGAGTAACCCAGTGGGACAGGCAGCATCTGTGGAGAAGGATCCCGACTCAAACTGTCACCAACTCATGTTCTCCACAGATGCTGCCTGTGCCGCTGAGTTACCCCAGCCAGCACTCTGTATCCTTCTCAGCATCTCAGCATGTGTTGCAGAGTCAGGAAGGTTGGGACAGGGCCGGGTAGAAGGTGAGGCGCTGCTCCTTGTGGCCACGAGGGCAGAGACCGACATGGCTCTGGGGCAGTGTAGGGGGCAGGGGTTGGAGGGGGCAACGTTTCTGGGGAGCGGTTTATGGGGGGGAGGGCTCTGGGGGCATGGTTGTTGGGGGCAGGATCTGGGGTTTTACGGCAGGGGCAGGGAGAGGGTAGTTTGGGGGGTTGGGGGCAGGGTCGTTGTGGCAGTTTACAGGAGGGGTGGGGGAGAGGGTAGTTTGGGGGGGTTTGTGGGGCAAAGGTTGTTGGGTGTTTGGGGGTGTTATCAGGGTCTCCACTGTGGCGTTCCCTCACTACCCCGCCCACACTGGGGGTGATGTCCCTACACTGGGGGTGATGTCCCTACACTGGGGGTGATGTCCCTACACTGGGGGTGAGGGGGTCCCTGCACTGGGGGTGATGTCCCTGCACTGGGGGTGATGTCCCTACACTGGGGGTGAGGGGGTCCCTACACTGGGGGTGAGGGGGTCCCTACACTGGGGGTGATGTCCCTGCACTGGGGGTGAGGGGGTCCCTGCACTGGGGGTGATGCGGTGCCTCTGGTCCCTACAGAAGCTGCAGCAGAAGGCGCCGGTTCTCAGCCAGGCCCATGAGCTGCTCTTCCAGCGGGCCCCCCAGTCCCGGCCGGACCCCCGCACCCACTGCCGCTGCCGCACCTGCGCTGTCGTCGGCAACTCCGGCAACCTCGTCGGCTCCAGCTACGGCCAGCTGATCGATTCCCACCGGCTTGTGTTCAGGTGAGTGGTGGAAATGTAACGGCGTGGTATCCAATGTGGAGGGGGAAGGGAGGGAGGAAGGGGGGATGGAGGGGGAAGGGAGGAGGGAGGGGGAAGGGAGGAGGGAGGGGGAAGGGGGGAGGGAGGGGGAAGGGGGGAGGGAGGGGGAAGGGGGGGAGGGAGGGGGAAGGGGGGAGGGAGGGGGAAGGGAGGATGGAGGGGGAAGGGAGGATGGAGGGGGAAGGGGGGGAGGGAGGGGGAAGGGGGGAGGGAGGGGGAAGGGAGGATGGAGGGGGAAGGGGGGAGGGAGGGGGAAGGGGGGAGGGAGGGGGAAGGGAGGATGGAGGGGGAAGGGGGAGGGAGGGGGAAGGGGGGAGGGAGGGGGAAGGGAGGATGGAGGGGGAAGGGGGGAGGGAGGGGGAAGGGAGGAGGGAGGGGGAAGGGGGGAGGGAGGGGGGAAGGGGGGAGGGAGGGGGAAGGGGGGGAGGGAGGGGGAAGGGAGGAGGGAGGGGGAAGGGGGGAGGGAGGGGGAAGGGAGGAGGGAGGGGGAAGGGGGGAGGGAGGGGGAAGGGAGGAGGGAGGGGGAAGGGGGGAGGAGGGGGAAGGGGGGAGGGAGGGGGAAGGGAGGAGGGAGGGGGGAAGGGGGGAGGGAGGGGGAAGGGGGGAGGGAGGGGGAAGGGAGGAGGGAGGGGGAAGGGGGGAGGGAGGGGGAAGGGAGGAGGGAGGGGGAAGGGGGGGAGGGAGGGGGAAGGGGGGAGGGAGGGAGGAAGGGGGGATGGAGGGGGAAGGGAGGAGGGAGGGGGAAGGGGGGAGGGAGGGGGAAGGGAGGAGGGAGGGGGAAGGGGGGAGGGAGGGGGAAGGGAGGAGGGAGGGGGAAGGGGGAGGGAGGGGGAAGGGGGGAGGGAGGGGGAAGGGAGGAGGGAGGGGGAAGGGGGGAGGGAGGGGGGAGGGAGGGGGAAGGGGGAGGGAGGGGGAAGGGGGGAGGGAGGGGGAAGGGAGGAGGGAGGGGGAAGGGGGGAGGGAGGGGGAAGGGGGGAGGGAGGGGGAAGGGGGGAGGGAGGGGGAAGGGGGGAGGGAGGGGGAAGGGAGGAGGGAGGGGGAAGGGAGGAGGGAGGGGGAAGGGGGGAGGGAGGGGGAAGGGGGGAGGGAGGGGGAAGGGGGGAGGGAGGGGGAAGGGGGGATGGAGGGGGAAGGGAGGAGGGAGGGGGAAGGGAGGAGGGAGGGGGAAGGGGGGAGGGAGGGGGAAGGGGGGAGGGAGGGGGAAGGGAGGATGGAGGGGGAAGGGGGGAGGAGGGGGAAGGGGGGAGGGAGGGGGAAGGGGGGAGGGAGGGGGAAGGGAGGAGGGAGGGGGAAGGGAGGAGGGAGGGGGAAGGGGGGAGGGAGGGGGAAGGGGGGAGGGAGGGGGAAGGGAGGATGGAGGGGGAAGGGGGGAGGGAGGGGGAAGGGGGGAGGGAGGGGGAAGGGGGGAGGGAGGGGGAAGGGGGGGAGGGAGGGGGAAGGGAGGATGGAGGGGGAAGGGGGGAGGGAGGGGGGAAGGGGGGAGGGAGGGGGGAAGGGGGGAGGGAGGGGGAGAGGGGGGAGGGAGGGGGAAGGGGGGAGGGAGGGGGAAGGGGGGAGGGAGGGGGAAGGGAGGATGGAGGGGGGAAGGGAGGGAGGAAGGGAGGATGGAGGGGGAAGGGAGGGAGGAAGGGAGGATGGAGGGGGAAGGGAGGGGGAAGGGAGGATGGAGGGGGAAGGGAGGGAGGAAGGGAGGAGGGAGGGGGAAGGGAGGGAGGAAGGGGGGATGGAGGGGGAAGGGGGGAGGGAGGGGGAAGGGGGGAGGGAGGGGGAAGGGGGGAGGGAGGGGGAAGGGGGGAGGGAGGGGGAAGGGAGGAGGGAGGGGGAAGGGGGGAGGGAGGGGGGAGGGAGGGGGAAGGGAGGGGAAGGGAGGAGGGAGGGGGGAAGGGGGGAGGAGGGAGGGAGGAAGGGGGGATGGAGGGGGAAGGGAGGGGGAAGGGAGGGGTGGAAGGGGGGATGGAGGGGGAAGGGAGGGGGAAGGGAGGGAGGAAGGGGGGATGGAGGGGGAAGGGAGGAGGGAGGGGGAGGGAGGGGGAAGGGAGGAGGGAGGGGGAAGGGAGGGGGAAGGGAGGAGGGAGGGGGAAGGGTGGGGGAAGGGAGGGAGGAAGGGGGGGATGGTGGGGAAGGGAGGAGGGAGGGGGAAGGGAGGGGGAAGGGTGGAGGGAGGGGGAAGGGAGGGGGAAGGGAGGGGGGTGGGAGGGGGGAGGGAGGGGGAAGGGAGGTGGGAGGGGGAAGGGGGGGGGAGGGGGGGGAGGGGGAGGGGGGAGGGAGGGGGAAGGGGGGGAGGGAGGGGGGAGGGAGGGGGAAGGGAGGAGGGAGGGGGAAGGGGGGAGGGAGGGGGGATGGAGGGGAAGGGAGGAGGGAGGGGGGAAGGGGGGAGGAGGGGGGATGGAGGGGGAAGGGAGGAGGGAGGGGGAAGGGGGGAGGGAGGGGGGGAGGGAGGGGGAAGGGAGGAGGGAGGGGGAAGGGGGGAGGGAGGGGGGATGGAGGGGGAAGGGAGGAGGGAGGGGGAAGGGGGGAGGGAGGGGGGAGGGAGGGGGAAGGGAGGAGGGAGGGGGAAGGGGGGAGGGAGGGGGGATGGAGGGGGAAGGGAGGAGGGAGGGGGAAGGGGGGAGGGAGGGGGGAGGGAGGGGGAAGGGAGGAGGGGGAGGGGGAAGGGGGGAGGGAGGGGGGATGGAGGGGGAAGGGAGGAGGGAGGGGGAAGGGGGGAGGGAGGGGGATGGAGGGGGAAGGGTGGAGGGAGGGGGAAGGGGGGAGGGAGGGGGGAGGGAGGGGGAAGGGGGGAGGGAGGGGAAGGGAGGGAGGAAGGGGGGATGGTGGGGGAAGGGAGGAGGGAGGGGAAGGGGGGAGGGAGGGGGGAGGGAGGGGGAAGGGGGGAGGGAGGGGGAAGGGAGGAGGGAGGGGGGAGGGAGGGGGAAGGGGGGAGGGAGGGGGGAAGGGGGGAGGGAGGGGGAAGGGGGGAGGGAGGGGGGAGGAGGGGGAAGGGGGGAGGGAGGGGGAAGGGAGGAGGGAGGGGGGAGGGAGGGGGGAAGGGGGGAGGGAGGGGGATGGGAGGGAGGAAGGGGGTATGGAGGGGGATGGGGGGAGGGAGGGGGAAGGGAGGAGGGAGGGGGGAGGGAGGGGGAAGGGAGGAGGGAGGGGGAAGGGAGGGGGATGGGGGGAGGGAGGGGGAAGGGAGGAGGGAGGGGGGAGGGAGGGGGAAGGGAGGAGGGAGGGGGGAGGGAGGGGAAGGGGGAGGGAGGGGGGAAGGAGGAGGGAGGGGGAAGGGCAGGGCCGTTTTTACAGCATTATGGGCCCCCGGGCAAAGCAGTGTACTGGGGCCCCCACCGTTACTCTCCCCCAACCCACTTTCCCTACCAGCCGCCCCCTGTCGTGCCGGCGAAAAGCACTTATCGAAAAGCACTTAGCGATGGACTTAGGGTGCTACATTGTTGCGAAAAGCACTTCCAGATCGCTGTGAGAAGCACTTAGGGATGGAAAATGTTGCGAAAAAAGCACTTATTGAACCTACATTTTTAAAGTAGTATTTATTTATTGCAAGTCACTTAACATACACAGATCAGCATGGGGCCCCTATGCTCGTGGGCCCCCGGGCAAGTGCCCATCAGGCCCATGCGTTAAGACGGCCCTGGGGAAGGGGGGAGGGAGGGGAAGGGGGGAGGGAGGGGGAAGGGGGGAGGGAGGGGGAAGGGGGAGGGAGGGGGAAGGGGGAGGGAGGGGGAAGGGGGAGGGAGGGGGAAGGGGGGAGGGAGGAGGAAGGGGGGAGGGAGGGGGAAGGGGGGGAGGGAGGGGGGAGGGAGGGGGACGGGGGGGAGGGAGAAGGGAGGGGGAAGGGGGGAGGGAGGGGGAAGGGGGGAGGGAGGGAAAGGGGGGGAGGGAGGGGAAAGGGGGGAAGGAGGGGGCGCTCTGCTGCCTAGTCCCATGTACTTTCTGCCCATCTGCCTGGTACTAGCCCAGGAGCAGGCAGGTAGTGCGCACCTCCGGAGCAAGAAACCGTGTTGACACAACCCCTCCCGACCCCCCTGAATCCGCACCTCCAGTGGTGCTGGGGGCCGGGGTGCTGGGGGCCGGGGTGCTGGGGGGCCTGGGTGCTGGGATGCTGGGGTGCTGGGGCCGGGGTGCCGGGGGGCCGGGTTGCTGGGGGCCGGGGTGCTGGGGGCCGGGGTGCTGGGGGCCGGGGTGCCGGGGGCCTGGGGTGCTGGGGGCCGGGGTGCTGGGGGCCGGGGTGCTGGGGGCCGGGGTGCTGGGGGCCGGGGTGCTGGGGCCCTGGGGTGCTGGGGGCCGGGGTGCCGGGGTGCTGGGGGCCGGGGTGCTGGGCCGGGGTGCTGGGGCCAGGGTGCTGGGCCGGGGTGCTGGGGGCCGGGGTGCTGGTGGCCGGGGTGCTGGGGCCGGGGTGCTGGGGCCGGGGTGCTGGGGGCCCTGGGGGCCGGGGTGCTGGGGCCGGGGTGCCAGGGTGTTGGGGGCCCTGGGGGCCGGGGTGCTGGGGCCGGGGTGCTGGGGCCGGGGTGCTGCGGGCCGGGGGTGCCAGTGTGCTGGGGGCCGGGGGCCGGGGTGCTGGGGGCCGGGGTGCTGGGGGCCGGGGTGCTGGGCCGGGGTGCTGGGGCCGGGGTGCTGGGGCCGGGGTGCTGGGGGCCGGGGTGCTGGGGGCCGGGGTGCTGGGGTCGGGGTGCTGGGGGCCCGGGGTGCTGGGGCCGGGGTGCCGGGGGCCGGGGGCGCCGGGGGCCTGAGGTGCTGGGGCCGGGGTGCTGGTGTACCCACCCGTTCCCGTCCCACTGGTAACTGCTGCCCTTCCCCAAGGATGAACAAGGCGGTGACGGAGGGCTACGAGGCGGACGTGGGCCGCAAGACCACCCACCACCTGATGTACCCCGAGAGCGCCCGCAGCCTGGAGCCGGGGGTGCGGCCCGTGCTGGTCCCCTTCAAGCCCCGGGACCTGCAGTGGATGCAGCCCGGCAATCGGTGAGTGGCCCCAGCCCGGGCCCGGGCTACATGTCCGGCGCGGGGCCCATAAGGATCCGTGGGGCGGGGGGTCCGGGTGACACGTCGTGTGGAGCCTGTCCTGGGATGGGGGGGTCTGGGGATCCTGGGGGTGGGGGACGGCGCCCCCCAACCTTATGCCCCCCGGCTACTCTCACCGCGGCCTCTTCTTGCCTTGCAGAGCGCGGACAGCCCTTCGTGCCGACTGGGACAAGGTGAGGGGGAGGGGGGGTCAAGCCCCTAGACTCAACACCCCCCCCCCCCCCCGACCTCTC